>NC_051183.1:109879400-110179400 GCF_013339695.2 Rhipicephalus sanguineus
GGTAGAATAAGCTGCGTGCAAGCTTGCAAGCTGGGCTTCCCCATGTGCTGGAGCCCACTGCCTTATGCGTCGCATTTTTGCAAGCCGCAGCGATTGCTGAAAGCTCCCATATGATCAGCAAGGCGAAGCAGGTTGATCGGAGACTAAAGCGGAAACCTTTTTTAGCTCTTGCAGTTCGACCCAACTAAAACACTTAACACTTCTGCACTCTCATCGACCCACAACAGCTTGGATATAGAGCAGCAGGGACGCTATTCCTTTTCGATGAAAGAAAATTAATATCCTGAAACGGGACGAGTGTTCCATCAATCCATAAAGCGTTTACTGGTCCCCGCCCGTATTTGCGTCGTCAATTATGTAAATTTCAGGCCAGTTAAAGCAGAATGAAAGCATGACAGAATGTTCTAACATTATAGTGCCCCTGTTCAGCAGTAGCCTCCTTAAGAATGCTGGTGCGGAATGTGTGGAAGCGTGGCATAGGTAGCCTGCACCGCAGAGAGCCTACAGTGCGTGGTCATGAGACAAAGAAGAGTTTTCACAGCAGAAGCGTAGGACAAATTTCTTTATATAATGACGTGATTGATGTGTTGAAGGAAAACTTTGCCACAGTGGTTGTTTCCCAGTGTGCAGCCAACAGTGACCACTGTCAAAAGAGGGGGGCTCCGCCCCCTAACTTTTCTCAGTGCGGAGGCTAGCGCCCCCCTTGCCGCCCCCGGTAGATACGCCTATGTTGGTAATCCTTTTCGAAGTTATCACTTAAAGAGACTAGCAAAACCGTTTTTGTCATTTTATGCTTGGTTCTGTTGAATGACTTGCAATGTGAATATAGCTGAATGCAAAACGAAGAAAAAGCTCGCTGCTTTATGGATTAACGTCACGCCAGACATTTTAGTGACCGTGTTCGTTCTTTAGAGTGCGTAATTGTTCTTTTGAATTAGCTATTTGATTAGGCTCAAACATATTTTCGCTATTTTTCATAATTCAGGCTTAGGCAGTGGCAAACTTTTGTATTCGGAATTTTTCGTTTCTAAAAGTCAGAGTAGTGTATGCATGTGTAAACAAGAGCGCGCATGCTCTTTGATATCCCTTTACCCTGCAGCTTAGTTGCGTGATTGCTTATACATGTTATCAGTATGAAATCATGGCGCGGCCCGGTGAGACAAACAACAAATGCTTTATCATGTTTGATTTTTTGCTCTAACATGTCTTCAAATTATTGAGCTTCTGAAGCTTCAACCAGCGATTGCATGCTCATTTACACGTTTTCCTGTAATCTTGCACTGATTTTGCAACGTGAACTACTGAAGTGCCCTTCGAGAAAGTTGCTAATTAACATGTTGATTTAACAGATCTAAATGTATGATAAAGAGCTAGACGACTATGTCGATCTTGAAGAAGGAAGTGACGTCCCAAGCAAGGCTAAATAAAATTGGCGTGGAAACAAGGCCTTCATGTTGATGTGAGTACTGTTGCAGGTTTACAATGTGAAATGGTACAAAGAATTGGCATACAGTATTTAGCGAGAACAGGATCAAAAAAGCAAAATAAAATTTAGACCAGACACCAACAGAGTGGCTTTTGGTATTCGGTAGAATTGTCTGGCTTCATGTGCGTACATGGACTCACAATCTTAGAGCAATCAACAGATCCTTTGCTGCAGTAGGCATTCACATCTTCACTCTCTTTTTGTCTTTTAACCCATGTCGTGTTACCTCATGTTTGCTTTTTGAGGAGTTACAACATAAGTTTCCCTTTTGCAGGGCCCTGCGTTCATGTTTGTGCAAAGTGCAGGAGGAGCTGTGGAAATAGCCGAGCAGAGGTATTGTTAGTAAAGACAGACAGACAGACATTTGGAGAATCAGTTTTTGTTAATTTTTTCATAACTGCAGTTTTAAAGCACTATATTTTGCAGTACCGTGACAGAAAACGCACAACGCGTGCAATCCATCCAGTCGGTGCCAGTGGAAAAGGAAAGGGATTTTTTAGATTTTGTGCTCCAATCTTTCGGGCACTACGATGAGGTGCTGAGGAGAAAAATACCAATAAATGGCTCTGTGCGCCGTGCCATAGTTGACAAGCTCTTTGGCGCATGCATCAAGATCGCATGGTAAGCACTGCATGAATGCTTCTTTTCTTTGGCTATAATTTGGTAGTTTAACTATTCTGCTCATCATGAATGAGTTCTGGGGAACTAAGATTGTGTTATAGATATTTTTAGTGGTTGCCTTTGTTTCTCCTAGTTTGTAACAGCTGTGCACTTGTTGGTTGCAACCATACTGTTGTCAATTGAGAGCAAAAAAAGGTCTTGAGCATCGTTGAGCATAACTTTGAAGTTATAAAATATTCTTGTCAATGATCTGACAGTTAAGCAGCTTTGAGGCTGTATAAATCTGTGGAAGAACATTCAGAAGTGTGCTTGATTGTAAGCCCAAGCGCTTAAGTGTGACTTCTGAGATATGAAGGTGCTGAAGCATGTCACAATCAGCATGCTGGGACCTATGTCATAGTGACAACCACCATGTGCATAGATTGCCTACTTAAAGGAGTAATGACACAAAATTTTGAAGGCGAGATAATTTGTCGAATAGGTACACATGCATCACTTACAAAATATCAACGGATAATACAGCCTAGAACTATTTAAAATCAATTTCAAAGTATGTGTCGTGGCACTGCAAGTGAAATGCGCCCCTGGTTTCCTTGTAAACAACCAACCGCCACCTGCGTCATGAGTTTGTGTTGGCTGCCACCATCCTTGCGAGCACTGTCTCCTGCAGACCTTTTCAATGGAAAGAGGGGGCAGGCTTGCACGGGTGTACAAAGGCTGGTGTACTTGCCTCAGCAGTGCATTTTCGGGAGGTCACGCATATTTACGTCTCGAGGGAGCCCTTGTTGAAAAGAGCTGTCAAGGTGGTGCTCACATAGCCAACTATGTTTACACCGGATCTACTCCAGCTCCCATCTCACTCCGTACTCTCTGAATGGAAACTGCGACTGGGCGGTATAAGACCCTTCTCAATAATTAACCGTGGTGCGCTCAAGCAAACGAGCTTTCTAGTCGTGATAAGCGGATCGTTATCTACTTATTGCAACAGAAAAACTAGATAAAATTTTGTGTCGGTGCTCCTTTAAGAACTGTTTTAGGCAGCTAACAAGAAATATACGGTTATCAGCTTTGCAGGCTTGCCAAGATGGCTTAGTGGTAAGTACTGCTCACTCATAACAAATTTAAGAAAATGAGATTTTATTGCAGTTGGCCCCTAGTCGCATAGTGAAAGCAAGCTAGACAATCTGGTTGGATTGTTAGAAGACCACTGCCTTGAGATTTACAATGTTGTGGAGAATTTGAACATAAAAGGTTCACAGTAAAGAGTTTCTTACATTCACAAGCAAGCATTTCATATGTTAATTAAAGTAAATTGTAGCATGACCTAGGTTTGGCCCATGGTAATTAGTGAATTTTGTAAATGGGTACCAAGAATATAGTGAGCTACTCGAGAGCATGCTCTAAACCAGGAACATTAGGCTCATGTTCACCCAAGTTGAAAATTGAGCAGCATTGCTTGTCAAGTTGCTTTGAGTATATGTATATAAAATACAGTTGAAACTCGAATTTATTGAAGCGACAAAGGGGCTCGAATGATTTAATTGAATCAGGAAGTTTGTAAAATTGAGGGAAGGATTTCTCAGTCCTTTGAAATCTGAAATTACAATGTAGCGTCACCCAACACCTATTGTGGCATTTTATTTGCCACTAATACACGTTTGTGCATGTGAAAAGTCCGCGAGGGGCAGTCCGAGCAGAAATTCGTCCGATGTGAGACCGATACAGCGAGAAATACGGCCACATGCAGCTACGAAAACCTGACAATATTCAAAGACAGGGAAAACGAATACATTTAATGTGCTAGCAGGCAAAGCAAGAAAGTGTTATAGAGACTATTGGTGCCATCTGCTGCATAAACTATTAAATAACAACAGCAACCACCGTGTTCCTGTAGGAATATTTCTAGAGACAGCAAACGCTGTCTGCCTTGCGCACTTTGATATGTAAAAGCGCTACTGGCTGTGGCATGCAGCCTTGTCTAAATAAAACTAGTCTGACTGCCATGTTACTGATTTAGCTATATGTTCTAAAGGGGTACTCATACGATAATTTTCAGTTGTCGTTTTCTTAGTGCCAAATGAAAAGCCAAGCCCTCAAGAGTCTAGAAGCCCATCCTGAAGAAATAATTATCGTACGTTTTTAAAAGCTAGTTTTGGTTCCTGCTGTACCTGTGCGTCAAAACACTGTGTGAGCTTCTCATGTGCTAGCACAAGATATCGTGATATTTCCATGATCACTTCACCTCATGTGGTAGCACAAGATATGATATTTCTATGACCACTTTACACCGTGGCTTCGTTGGTGGTGCACGAGTGACAATTTCGGTTGTTTCAGTGACACACAAGTGGCCATTTTGGAAATTTTGGTACCCGGCATCAATCACAACTAGCCAGACTGCTGCGTGTAGTCACCAAAATTAGTACTGTAGCCTGACGCCAAGCTAATGTCGATGTCAGTAGGTGCAGCATGGGAAACTTGGAAGAATATCTGAAGTTAACTGGTTATCCAAACAGTTGTGTCTTCTGAGGGAATGATAATACGATGCTTTCATCATTTTTCCATATTTTGTTCAATGTCTCCCCTTTAAGCCCCAAACTTGTTATTTCTCATGTATTGCGGAGAAAGGTGGCATTTTGCCAGTGGTATAATGCCATGGGCAGTATAATGCCATGTCTGTGGGCATTATACTAAATGCAAAAGAGGCAGTGGCCTAGCTTATTAATGCAACAGTATTGCACATTGAAGTCTTTACACGAGAAGATCGATCATAAATAATAATATCTGAGGTTTTAAGTCCCAAAACCACGATACGATTATGAGAGACGCCATAGTGCAGGGCTCCAGAAATTTGGACCATCTGGTGTTCTTTTACGTGCACTGACATCGCACAGTACATGGGCCTCTACCATTTCGCCTCCATGGAAAAGCGACCGCCACGGCCGGGATCAAACCCGCGACCTTCGGGAAGATCGATCATTTAAAGGCACACTGAAAATAATTTCTATCGCATAAAGGCCATATAATGCTTTAATAAAGAAACGTACAATTTGATCTAACAAACTTGTTTTATAGAAGACTCATATGAAGCCTTCAATAATTGTTTTTAGCAATAAGCAAGGGGCCTCTGCGCAAATTCTGTTTATCTGAATGTGTCTCTAGTGTGTTTTTTTTATTTTACTGTTTTGTTGTCCTTGGTTTGCTAGCATCTGTAATGCTCATTTATAGTGTTTTTGTAAGATTTGTTTTTCTTAAAAGGCACATTATCTTGGGATTTTTTATGCACAAGACTATAAAGTTCCACATTTGTTCAGTTCTCATTGAGGTTATTTCACTGCGTGTACAGGTACCCGTCCAGGCAGCTCTCTCGGGTAGCTGCCGAGAGATTGGTCACCGCTCATCCACACATTGCAGATAGGGTCGGTTGTGGAAGTGGCCTGTTAAGAGCATCGGACATTGCACATTTTTTTGCAATCTTTACATTGCCACAAAGCTTTACAACACTGTGTAGCTGCAGTTCCTAGTTGCCATTTTACATTGTGGCTGTAAATTTTTCCAGTCATGTAAGAGCTGAGCATGATGTTGATCTCTGGTTCTTCTAATGAAGCATGTCTATCCCTAGCTGCTATTTTGGTGCAAATCAGTTGTTATATGGGGCAGAGTTTGCATTAAGAATGAAAAAAAGAAGTGAGCCTGCTGAGGCACTTTTGTGGTGAAAGTGTAGCATTGCTATGAACGAGAATGCAGAACTTGTGTCCCGTCTGTGGTGGGTACATTTCATTAAGGGTTAAAATGCAAAAGCCATGTGCTCAGATTCAACTTTGATAAAGATCAGCAGATAATGAAGCCAAAGAAGGTATAGGGGGTGTTAACTGTACTGCTTTAAGTGCATTGTAGTAATCGCACTATAGTAGATGCGAAGAAAGTAAAGTGGCCGGAAGGCAACTTGCCGCATGCAGAGACCGAACCTGTAGCCTTCGTGTAATGCGCCCTGATGCTCTACCAATTTAGACACACGTTAAAAAACACCAGGGGGTCTGAATTAATCTAGACTCCCCGCCATTTGGGTGTGCCACATAATAATATTGTGGTTTGCACACAACAAACTCCGAGATTTAGTTTAATTTTCATAAATAGTTGATGTTAGTGAGGTGGGAATATGCCCTGCATTATGTTAGCCTTCTTTGCTATTTCTTCAACATCTGTCTGCCAGTCTGCAAACAATGAGGCATCCACTCGTGCATAAAGATTTGCTGCATCATTAAGTGACAGTTGACCACCCAATTCTCTGTCTCCGCTTTTCAAGTACATTGAAATAGCCTTCACCATTTCAGGAGTGTCATAAGCTGGAGCGCCGCCACTCATTTACCAGCTTGCCACAGACATTCTTGAAACAAGGACCCTTCAAATTGCAGATCAAATTGCTGTTTATGATTTAACCTGTTTTTTTATAGGTGCTGCCATTTTTTTTTGTTTTGATGCTTTAGGTGGGATCTACGGTAACATGTAGAGCAAAATTTGTATTTATGTTGATACAGAAGTGACGTGCGCTCTCATTTTGGTGAAAATTGCGTGTGGACATTCCAAATTTATGATACATTTGCCATGAAAATTTCAGAATGCTCGTCATAGCGGTACAGTCATGCTCAGTGCAGGAAAATGAAGGACGATAGATGGGCTAGCTAGTTGATATGTGATGAACCCAATGAAGCTCTTAAAGCAATGCTTAACAAAAATAGGTAAAAAATGACAAAATACCACTTGAAAGGCGCTAGTGTTCAGATAAACAGTTTATTTGACATATTTTAAACAGTTGGGTGTAGTTTTGGTGGATTAACAGTGCGTGACAGCTGCACGTCAGAGTGAGAGGGGCACATCGACGGCTGTGAGATTAAATGCCTCCCTGGCGAATGCAGGGTGCATGTTTTCCTGTTCTGCTACCTCCCTTTTTCCGCCTCTCATCTGCATCGCACTCAACGGCTTTCACAAAGGCACTGAGGTGTGACACACCCGTTCGGGCCTTTACCCAACCAAGAGCATTGTTCGCTGTCGGTGCCGATCATACGGGCTCTAGGAACCATAGTGAAAGCAGAGCCAGTTGTGAGATGCAGGCAATGGCTGGCAAAGTTGGCACTGCCATTGCCAGGGGCGTTAAGCATCACCTCCTCTAGTTCATAGCATGGCCGCTGCACGGAGCAGTTTGTGAAAAACTCATTCAATTCATTCTTTTCCATTAGTTCCTGCCTGAAATGAAGGTTGTGGCTACAGAATGCGGCACCCAATCTTTCAGTATGGCTGAGAATCTAGGGGGCAAAAATTTTGTTCAGTGTTTCTTTCAGCAACATAAAACCGTGCATACTGGGCCCTACATGGTGTCTGGTTCTGTTCAAGTTTGGTGCTATAATGGTGCCGTCAGCTATATCATTTGTGTAGTTAGTTCCGTGTGTACACCTGCAACACTGATGAATTTTTCAATGATTGTTATTAATGTATGTGTTTAAACTTTACAGGAATCATGGGTGATGGCCCTGATGAACAAGTTCCAACAACACAAGAAAAAAGCTACAAAACTGCTCAGAGGAAATGCTAATTCGAAAGAAACGCTGTCTGCCAAAGCAAATGCAGGCACCATCTGAAGAAGTGGCAAACAACAAATTGTGCCGTCTTTTTGTGAGTTGCTTTTAAAAATATTTCTTACATCTTCTGATGGTATCTTGGTGTAGCAGCTGCAGTACCACTGGTGCTGCGCTATTATTTAGTGCTGTGTGGCAGCAGATTTCTTATATAACTAAAGTGACAAATGCAGGAAAAATAAATTAGTTGCATTGTGCAATAAAGGCTCGTCAATTTGGATATCATCAGACAGAATTAACAGAGTGCCATGTTATTGAAAGTATCAATAAAACAATAAACAAATGCCTGTTACGTTAATACACTTTCATTTTCTGATAAATAAGTACATCCTGTATTTCTTTGCATAAGAGCAGTGTAAAAGCCGCATTAGTCATCCTGTGACTGCATTCACATTGTGACCATGGCACAAGACTCCAGTGTTTAATTAGCCTGAAGTGTGCTCTACACCCCTCCCTTATAACGTACCGCCACCACCACCAACACCACCACGTATGTGACGGTACTTTTTTCTCTGATAAAATGTTTGGCAACTGATTGTTTGTTCATCACGACATAGCAATCAAGTTTTATGCCAGCATAAGGACTGCGGCTGAAAGCTCTTGGCATTCAACAGCTTCTGCGTTGTTTGAGTTTTGTGGCTTTGCACGTGCAATAAAGTCCAAAGCTGCTGAGTGCCAAATTTGCATGTGGAGAATACACTAAAGAATGTTACGTATCATATTCGCAGTGTCACATCGTAGCGTGCGATGTTGTGAATATCACACGTAGAATTCGTAAGGGTATTGCTCCGGGGTCGAGCAATGCGAAATGTGAGTCGCACCGTGGCGTGCGCTTCGTTTCAATAAAACCGAGGTCCTTGCTCTAACATGAGTGCTGACTTTACCTCAGGCCCATTAAACGTCAATGTAGTCAGCCTGCCCAGTAAGAGCACGATTTGCACACAACTACTTCATTTACGAAAACGTGGCAGTCCACCTCGTAATGCTTCACACAAAGCCAAAAAAAAGTGCGGCAGATCCCACGTACCGTGGGAGTCGATATTATGCGAAGCATGCGGCGGGTAGGTGAGAGTGACGTAACTTTTTTTACTGAGCGACACGTTACAAAATGACGCTAAAGATTTGTATAAATTTTATACGCACACATATATAGGTTGAAGAGCCGCATATGTCTTATATAACCAGTTGTTTACGGTTGGGTAACGCTGCCAATGCCAACGTGGGTGTTACCAACACCAGAAGCGGTAAGTTGATATGTAGTGCTTATACGTGTCCCGAGAACGCACGCACGTTTCACGAACCCGTGTCCATGTGTGCAAGTAGTTCCTGACAGTTCTTGAACAAGGGCATCACCACCGTGATAAGTGAGCACCAGCAGCTGGTCATGACTTGTTATAGGATCCGGTCGTGATCGTGGTGACGAGCGGTCCATGTGTAGTGAAGTATGTGGTATAGTAGAGCTGTTGGAATTCGTGGATGCCTCGGTAATTTCGTCGACACATTGTCTGTCGACAGAGCCGGCGACATATAGGAACCTGAAGCCACCCTTCGCGTTGGTGAGGTATAGGCCATCGAGGCTTGTAGGCCTGGATAGTGCTACGCAGACCAACATCAGTGGGTGGTGTTTGTCGTATTCGTAGACTACCTGGGCGTATGTGGCCTATGTAGCCGAGTCTACAAAGCGTCTGTCAATCAATCTGGCATCATCCTCGGTCAGCATGAGGCCATCGCCCAGCGTCGTAAGGAATGAAGAGGACACTGCGTCGTTCTGGTGGACGAAGTGCACTTTACCGTGCGGTGATGTGGATATCATATGTAACTTTCGTTAATGTATTCCTCCGGGGTCGAGCAATGCTTCAATATAGCTTGCTGAATCATGGGAATACAAACGTAATGTTTATTAGACTGCTATGAAAGCGGAGCCAACACTGGAACTACAGACGTTAATCTGATATGGCGCCCGTATCGTGGGAGTATCATGTAGTGTTTATTGCTTTCTTGTGAAATTAGAAAGCCAGCACCACAACCACAATTGACGTTGCACCGATATTACGCCTGCGTAGGCTGTTTTTCCAAACCAGTTTAAAGACCTGGCGTGGCTCAGTGGTAGAATACCTGATTGCCACGCAGAATAATTAGGTTCGATTCCTGCTGGGATCCTAATTTTCATTCTTTCCATTCGTTGAGTCAACGCTGCCGATGTTGGTTTTCCTTAACGTTCTAGCATTTAAGTTACCAATGTCTGTTCTCGCCGTTCCTGGGTAGATATAGACCGTCAATCACCTGTGGCGCATACCCGTACACCGCGGCCCGTGGTAAACAGGTATGTGCCACACGTGTCTAGTGGAAAGGGTTTGACGATGTACGCGACAGGATTTTAACATTATTCATGTCATGACCCGGCAATCATATTCGTCAAATCCTCTTACCCTCCCATGCAAATTTTGGTCTACGCCAAGTTAAGGAGGCGATCATGAGAGCACCCAGACGTAGGCGGCTAGATAGATAGATAGATAGATAGACAGATAGATAGATAGATAGATAGATAGATAGATAGATAGATAGATAGATAGATAGATAGATAGATAGATAGATAGATAGATAGATAGATAGATAGATAGATAGATAGATAGATAGATAGATAGATAGATAGATACGTAGATAGAAACGCTCAAAGTGCCAGAGGTTCGCTGAGAAATGCTTCGCATTTAAAAATGCAGCATAGACAGCTGCTTGCTGTCTGCTTCGTATGAAACAGATTCCCGTGATGTGTGGGACCTGCTGAATTTTTGGATGAGTGATTGTCTGCATTCTTGTAGTTGCACTGCACCATTTCATTTTATTTTTCTTGCATTTCAGGACTGCAGCCATCTTACTACATATGAAGAAACCGTTGAGTCCTTGCAAATTCATAACGAAAGGCTCCAGAATAATGCAGCCTGCCATGATGAAGCAACAGGAAGGCCAAGGTTGTGGGCAACAGCACTGGACAGGCATAAAGAGCTTCGCAGCCTCACCCTGTCGGATGCTCTCTTACTGTTTCCATTTCTTGGAATTGAGGCATTGGTAAGTTCGAGCAAGACCCTTTGCTCTCTTTTTTGTTTGTCTGTTTTAGTGGCTCCTGTGTATCTCAGGCAGTAATTGCAGTGTCATTATTATCACAGGATAACATGGGTTTATGCTGCAGTGATGAAATCTGATATGAAAACTGAATGGTACTTCGGGATGAGTACTGGGTCAAACGTTCTCAACAGTGATAAAGGATGTAGACCAGAGCACAACAATCGACTGATACTGCAATGCATTAGTAGAAAACAGAATCATGGTTTAGGAAATAGAGTACCTAGCGTTCATCCAATCACCAAGACACGTGCTTCAGTCAGTGCAGCAATGTGGATAAGTCCAAATATTCATACAACTTCATTTGCCTTGTAAATGTGGGATATCTTCAACTCCTTAAAATACTGGCTGATATATTTATTGGCTGTTCATGCAAGGCGAAAACAATGATGCCAAAGAAGGGATTAGGAAACTGTCATTTGAAATAAGCTAAAATGCAGTCAAACTGGATGAAACGGCAGCTTTCTGCAAGTAGCAGCCAAATGCACATTGTTCAAATTCGTGTTGTGCTTTACTGAAATATCCACCTTGTTGAGGTTCTCCAGTTTACTTTATTGCTATCCTCCTGTCAATAATACCAAGGATGAATCCTCATTTGGCATTAATACTGCCAACTTTGAGGATTGAATATATAATAAGCAAGGAGGAGACCAGGAGCTTGAACATTTATTTGCAACTGTAAAAATGCAGTCAGTGAATCCAAGCGAAGCATGGTTACACGATTATGTATTATTGATAGTTAAATACAATAATTAATAGTGAAATGAAAGTACTATATAAAAAATGCTGATGCATGCGCGACCTGAGCCCAGTTCCTATTATTCACCTGCTTGGCGTGTACTACATGTTTGTGTGGTGGATGCAGCTTTCACTTGCAGCATGTTTTCTTTCTGTGCGCTATTTTAAATGCAACGCATTTCTTCGCGAACCACAGGCACTTTGACTGTTTCATCTGCCTACCTATCTACCTACCCCCCTATGTCGTGGTACTCTTGTGATCATGTCTCCTTGGTAGACACTAAAATTGACATTGGAAGACATGAGTGTATGAAAAGTACGAGTCATCGGTAATGACAAGAATAATGTGAGCTCATGGTTCTATGTAACATTGTCACTCATGTTACAACGTAGATGTCACTTTCATTGCAATGAAGTCCACACTGTGTTGTGATGACTGGCATATTTGAGCAATGCTTGACCGTACCTTGCCAAGTCGCAGGAGTACATATGTAATGGTTACGACGCTGTTATAAAAGTGGATCGCAGGCACTGCAACCATAATTAGCATTGCCCTGACATGATGCTTCTGCAGCGTATTTTTCCAAAAGAGCTTGGAGCACTGGTGTCTCTGGTAGAAATGCTGTGCAGAATGCCTGGGTTTGATTCTGGCTCAAGCCTTGAATGCCGGCACATGGTTTTCTCTTTAGCACTATCATGTTAACATTTCCAAAGTCTATTCTCACTGTCGCTAGTAAGGACAGTGTATCACCTGTGATACCACAGGCTGTGGTATGCAGGCATGTGCCACATGTTGCTGGTGCGAAGAGTTTAATGAGGTACAGTAAAAGCTCGTTAATTCAAACTTGGTTAATTCGAACTTACTGCTAATTTGAACTGATGCCCTGGTCCCGGCACAGCCTTATGTATTTCTATCGGGGAAAACTCCCGATAATTCGAACGCGTTGGTATCTACAACGGTGAATTCAAACTGGGAGCCCTCTGGCTTTCGTTCCTCCTCACAGAAATCGGTCCAGAATGATCACCCAAATTACTCATTACTTTCATCTGTAAAACAAGAGTAGGGATTGATTTCCATGTATGATTTTATGGTTGCAAATGTCGTCTGACTGCTGCTACTGCTGTATGGGTGGCATGGCCCAGTCAGGCAGTGTTTGCCTTTAGCCGTGTCCCCTTGGACAATTTCAATATTGTTCTATAAGTAAACTAAGAAAGAAAGACCTTAAATTTTGATTGTGTTAACTGTGCCATGTAAATGAACGTGTTTTGGAGCACAAATAGCTTCGTATATTTTGGCATTAAGGCTCACTGCTCACGTGAATGCAAGTCCCTGCTTGTTTCTGGCATATCACTGACTGATCAATAAATTCTGTTGGTTGTTTGAGCATGAACTTAACTTACGAAATTACCTGCCACAAATGTGTAATATCGCCTAATTTGCGGGAACGAGTCCAGAGGTGGCTTCTCTGGGTTCTCTCCACACGGTGTGGCACGATATCTGTTCAATCTAGTGCCCGCACGCTAATTCGAACTCCGCTTAGTTAGAACAGTTTTATAGTCCCCTTTGAATTTGAATTAACGTGCTTTTACTGTAGTTGACCAGTCATCACATTATTCAGGACATCAGCTGTGACATCAGAACATTTAACTGGCCAAGTTAATGCACTTCCATCTTGAACGAATAAACAGTGCGAAAGAACAAGGACGAATGAAAGAAACGACAGACAACGGTGCTAACTCACAACTAAAAGCGTTATTCTGAAATGAACGGAATAAATTAGCAACTGGAGAAGGATTATAATCAATCATCATGCATGCACAAGGTAACAAAAGTAACAAAAAATATCCAAGTGGCTGATTATGCATGAACATGAGGCAAACTATTTCTGAGATATGACACATCTGCCTGTGATAAGGCTACCGAAGGTTGGTTGATGCACTTGTGACCTTCCAGTGACATGTAAAAGGCTTCCATGATTTCTCGCATGTGCTGATCCCTGTGCCGATGCAAAATTTCGGTCCTATCTAAACATGGATTACAAGCACTTTTGCACAATGAAGAGCCAAATGAGAACCCGTGTCATTTTTAGCTTCTTTTGTTTGTCCTTGTTCTTTGGTGCTGTTCATTCGTTCAAGACATCAGCTGTGAATCGTGTCTGTCATATACTCACGCTTTCATATGCTAATTTCGGTATGTGCCACGGTAAGGAGATGACCACGAGAGCGCCCTGGCATACACGGCTTAATAGATAAATAAACAGAAAGAAGCAGTTAAAGTGCATTTGGTTTGCTGAGAAATGATTTGCATTTAATAGATGTTTGCCTGCTTCCTTGGCCCTCACTGGCACAGGATGACATTCCCAGAGTTAATTGAACATATATCCCAAGGAAACTAAAGGATGGCTGCTGCAGTAGATTGTGTGTGTTTCTCACCTGTAGCAAGTCCTTTTTGTGCACATTCATTTTCCTTTCTCTAGCTGCACTGTTTTTGTTCTTGTGGTTGTAACAGACCTCAACCCTTGTTCTGTCTGGCATATCAGCTTCAATAAGTGTCATTAGCTGTGCAATTACTTGGAAATGGAGGAAATATTTTGGGAACGATCTTTCTTATCTTTTTTTGCCAGCTACTTTCAGAGTTTGAACTCTTTTTCCAAAGAAGTGTGGTCCATGAAATGAAGAGTGGCTTCAAGATGCTCAGTTACGTTATTCTCAACTTTGGGGAAGCAGATGAAGTGGCAGAAAGCTAGAAAGGATCACCCCTCATGCCTCGCTGACCTTATCAGAACAGGCAGTTCTTCTGCATAGTTCTAAGGAATATTTTTTTGTTTGGTTCAGCATTATCGACACTAAAAGTTACATTACGCTTAACAGCATTCTTTTTTTTTCTTCAATCATAGGAACAAGCCCTGCTCACACCTTGCCTTCTGGAGAAAGGAGGACTTACTCTACACATTGACGGGGAGCCCGTTTTGAGTGTGCCATCACTTCTTGCAGGAATGGCGTGCCTGTTTGCATCGTTTTGGGTATTCCATGTGGAATACCCAAAAAAAGGCACACAAAATGCTCACATTCCTTGAGCACGCGTTCCTACACCTTTCACACATGAAGCCGAGTGTCAAAGCTCTGGAACTTATAAATTTTTTTTAATGAGTAACATTAATTTAGCTTCACAATTGTAGTTTTGTAATTTTCTTCAAGTACGTTGTGCAAGCTGGCATTTTGGACTTCTGTGCCTTGAGAAGAGGTGAAAAAGAAATATATGACAGACAAATGTTAATATTGCATTTTTTTGTGCAAGGTTTTTTTTTTTCTTAAACCTTGGCCATGTGTCGCATGTGGAATACGGCGTGCACTTGTACAACCAATGTGTACATTTTTTATTGCAAACAAGTTCTGCGGTATCCCGCAAGGTGGAGGAAAGATTAAGAAAGGGAAAATAGACAACCACCTGTTTGTAGCAGGAAGCCACAAGAAAATTCATGCAGCTTTCTTAGGGAAAAAAAAGCTTCTTCGTTGCCGAAAAATTCGTGCTAGTTCGGGGTCCCGGACCAGGACGAATTTTTCGGCAACGAGGAGGCTTTTCTTTCTTATAAATCCGTAAGGATTGCCTTGTGGCTTCGTGCTACAAACGGGTGGTTATCTGTTTTCTCTTTCTTAACCTTTCCTCCACCTTGCAGGATTCCACAGAACTCATAGCTTTTTAGTTGCCGAAAAATTTTTCCTGGTCCGGGGTCTGGGACCCCAGAAAAGAAAGAATTTTTCGGCAACTAAAAAGCTTTTCTTCTGAGAAATCCGCATGGATTTCTTTGTGGCTTCAGGCTACAAATGGGTGATTGTCTATTTTCCCTTAACATATTTTTTCTTATTAAACAGTGCCTGGCAGCATTCATAAAAATAATTTTCATTTTGTGATGTCATTAGTGTGCCCATGGCCTCGCAGGTTGGCTACTTGCTCGTAAATGTTTTATCCAGCATTGCAATTTTTAGATCGGCCACCCAGGTCTTGAGTATTCAGTGAGAAAGCCTAGTCACTTTTGAATGTTGTGACATGATGAGTGATAAAATGGTGACTACATGTATCTTATTTGCATTTGTACTGTTTGTGTATGGTATATGTGGTAGCCATATATTATAGGTTATATTTAAGGTATCCATGTTAACAAGTTTGTCAGTCTTTTTGTCATGAAACAAATGTGATCAGTTGACCTGTCTCAATATATTTTTAAGGTATCCACGATTTATTTCATTGTGCTAAGTCATGGTGAACAGAATAATTGCAGCCGTGAAAATTGCTGTTAAATTTAGTTGACATCACAGATCTCTAGTCATGTGTGAAAGTGCTTTACACATAGTACTGCGCAATTAGCTGTTTCAGTTTATAGAAATGTCATGAATGTGTGATATCGATATCTGATGGGGCCACCTTCTTTTAGATTTATATAGGCTCATCATTTACTGGCAGTTAAGGCACTGCTATACAATACCTGCATTTTGTATGTTTCTGTCCGCAGAAGTGCTCACTGCCGGAAATTCAACACTAGACTTGTATTATATACGCTATTGGACATTTACCTACAATAAATATTTTTGTCAATGTTTGGTGTGTGTCTTCTCCAACGGCGCCAAGCAGGAACCCTTTCGGAAGTTCTGCATCGCCACTTCTTCTGAAAAGCCCCCCCCTCCCCCCAAAGCTTTTATTAATGTCTAAATTGTCGAGATACAGTTTTGCAAGAATGCTAGCATGGCTTCAGTTTTCGCGAGACTGTATTTTGGCAATTTAGAAATGGCATATAAGCTCTAGAGGGAGTTATGCAGCAAAGGTTACTCCCGTTTACTACCGCAAGCACTCCCCAGAGGAGTAAACTAAAGTACCCTAAAAGCACCGAATTCACTCCCAAACTTGACAAAAAACAAAACAAAAACGTGCTCGCTTAATAACAAAAACTCCCATTTCCCCCCCTAGAAACGACTGCATTATGCCTTAAATGCTCCCTAATAAGAACGATAAAACCCCCCATTGTGCCTCGCAAACTATTTTATTGGTGCACAAAGGGAGTAAAACATATGCCCGACGTAAGCCCTATAAATGCCCATCTAAGGGAGTTATATGCCACCATTATTACACCGAAAAACCTCCCTAACGAGAACGACATAACCCCCTTTGTCTCTCGTGGAAATATTATATTCAGACACAAAGGGAGTAACATTTATGCCCAACGTACACTCTATACACGCCCTCTTATGGGAGTTATTTTTTTACGCCCTTTCTGAGGGCATAGAAAGATGTACAGATGGGAGTGTTCTAGAGGACAAGCCAAAAACTCCCATCTGGGCGTTTTTCTGTTTAGAGTGTACGCCACCAAAGTCGGGCGGTAATGTGCCCTCATAACTTACGCTTTGAAATATTCTAACGAGCACCACAGGAAGGCAAAACGATATGTCGTTGCTATCATTAAGTTGAGGTTAAACACTTTTTTTTAATCCTTGGTTGTTATTACGTGAAACACCCTGTACACTACTTCATGTTGCTGTTATTATGCAGATCACGCGCATGCGCGGAGATCACACGCAGAGCTGGCTTGCAACCCATGAAATAAATACGTTCAGTTAAAAGTCCATTCTTCGTGCATGTGCCCGTACTTAGTACCTGTGCTACCGTTAAGTTATGTATTTTTGTATTAGAGTTCATTTTTGAATACGAGCTGCGTTCGTTACATTGCTGCCGTTGTTATTAATGCCAGTAAATTTCACGGGCTTCTATTTATGACATGCAGCGACAGGCGTGGCCATCGTAAACGCCTGGTACAACGTTTTCTTGGTTTCCCGGGACCATGATTTTAATACTTCATTACCAAGCTGACTGAGGCGGCGCTGTCTTCAGGCAGAGAGTACACGCGACCTCACTATTGGCGATAGTGTGCCGTTGGAAACTTTT
This sequence comes from Rhipicephalus sanguineus, assembly GCF_013339695.2. NCBI lineage: Eukaryota > Metazoa > Arthropoda > Arachnida > Ixodida > Ixodidae > Rhipicephalus > Rhipicephalus sanguineus. Next base: position 109,896,931 of record NC_051183.1, read on the forward strand.
GTGATGGAGCTGGTCGTTTTAAATGCAAGACAAGCGTCCTTACCGTTTATATCCACCAATTTTACTCGTTACCTACGTTTGTGCATAGCGTTGTCATAGTACATCTTTTATTTATGACGATTGTTTCAGGTATAAACCTATCACTAAATGTGATACGGCATATTTGCTTTCAAATTAGACTTAAATGCTACTGTAGTTCAATGTTTTGTCGAGGGAAATATTGTTGTCGCTTTGCGCATATCCTTCGTGCGGACGCAAAAAGCCTCACCGCATGCAAATGTCGCCGTTCCTGCCTTAGTTGTGCATACTGGATGTCAGAGTCGGATGTCTGCGAATTGCTTTGTGCGTGGCAGATATTACATTATATCCACTTGCTTCGGTATATATTATGACAGGTACTCGACGGGGATTTCAGTGAGCGCATTTATGTCTTGCAAGGTTACCCAATACTTGATATGGTCATTATTCGCGTTCGGAAGTCACCTAACGTGTGGGATGATAGCGTAAGTGCCCAACACAGATTTTCGATCAACTCAGCGCCGGATGCGTCTGCACACATAGCCGCCGGCGTTTGTGGCGCTGTCCCATGATGGCCCTCTGTTCACAGTGCGGCTGTTGGGTGCGTACGTCTACAAGCCGGTAGAGCATCAAGTAAGACGTCACAAAAAGTGACAGTTTTACTCGTTCGTAACTCTATTTCCCCGGTAAAATCAACTTAAGGCTTTCGGACGGCTTTTCAAAAATTAAATGCCGCTTTCATTAGAGGCTATTTATTTCATAACTCACATTCGCCTCGACAAACAAAATGTCATTTTCAAAAGCCCACCTTACTTGATCCTGGTATGCTCATAAAGGACATGCATTATAGAAAAGCTATGAAGTTTTCTCGATCTCAATCTTTGACTTGTTTGAGTAAACGTAGTTGTTTTCTGTTAAGAGCAAACATAATGCCTGGGATGACAATCAGTTCACGATCTTCAAGATTCTTTCAAATAACTGTGAGTTTTAGCAGCTGGGCGTCCGCATTCTTGGAGCATGACTCGCTATAAGTCCCCAATGCCACTTATAACGTTTTTGCTCCTTCTATTCTCCCTTCGCTGTCAAAAGAAGGAGGAGGAATACGCTGCTGGCGGTTACCGCAAGCGCTGCTGGCGGTTAAGACACATCGCCGGTTACTGCAAGTGCGGTCAAGTGGTTAGAGTGTCTGCCTCTCATGCGGGAGGCACTGGGCGCAATTCCCATGTGCCGCCGCACCGCATAGCTCTTATAACGGGTAAATAGGTGTCACGACCTGGGTGGTGTAGCTGTAGTAGTGATTTAAGATGGGGAAGGGACCCTTAATACAGCAGCCCATAAAGCAGCACGGCGTAAAATCTTAGGGAAAGGGGAAAGGTAACGTCGCCTGCTCATTCCTACCGACATTCGTCCCCAACGAAGTCCTCGTCCACGCTCTGCCTTAACACGGCAAGGTATTGTCTGAAAACGCTGGCTTCATGAGCACACGACGAGGAGACCTCAGAGGCACACGTTTTATTCGGATGGAAATAAGCACCATGGACGCCGTCCCCAACTACCTTCGAATTTCTGGTCATCGAGTCACGCTCGACTACCGTGGTCTACAACGTGTTTACCGTTGGTGTGGATCAGTGGCCATTATCTTTCACATTGCACAGCCCCATTTTGTGGTCGTTGTGGTGTTCATGAGAACAAATGCGAAGGTCACGACCACCTCTGCCGACTTTGTGGATATGGTAAACCCCACAAACCCCGTCTGCCCAGTGCGGCGTTAATTTTCGGATGCTCCTGCGGAGACCTTTCCGCCTCTACCGACCGTGTCACCTGCGGTAACACCTGAGCGAGAAACCGGAGCTGGAGACAAAATATTTAAGAATTCACTTCCGGAAGCTACGTTAAAAGGAAACTAAGAAGTGTACAGCTTGGCCAATCCTTGGCGTCATATCTGCCTGATTCGCCGACAAGTAAGGAAGACACCATGGTTGACGCGGCGTCCATTCCAACCAAGCACAACGTGCCATGGACCGACGGGCCGGCCGCATCCTTAATTCCAGCGGTGAGTGTGCCGCAGTCTCCAACATTTTGAAGTGTAATGACGCTGATGTTTCTTCAGGTGGCGTGTTAGAACCAAACGAGCCAAACACATTGATTTCTTTAGAAAGCCAGACTCGCGACTTCATTGAACGAGTTGCAAGACGCCATGGGAACTCTTTACTGACGTGCCTCGACAAGCAGTCAGCTGTGAAGATCGTTGGTGGATCCAACGTTGATCCTGTAGCCCTACCGCTACCTGAATCGTCGGAAAGCAGCTTCAGCCTCCAGCTTCGCAGTGGACAGCAGTATTGAGGTCTCACCTTGCCCAGACGAATGTGATGTGATTAAGCGTGCGCACACGACTGGCACCAGCTCGGATGGCACCCAGGAGAGCCGCTTTCAGTTCCAACACCCGAAGAAACCTCGACTCTCTTCTACAACGCCGAAGTGTGTTGCGTAGCGCGTGCACTGCATGTCCCCCGGTGCAATTTCCGCCCGCTCCCGATTTATAGTCATGTCATCTAAACATAAACTGATAAATGAACCTATAAGCCGTCGCTATATTTATACGCTTTTCCCTCATTGCACTTATTGGCTGTGTACTGTTGTTTTGCTTTGTAGTTTTGCAAACGGGGCGCTGGCCTTTGTCAAGCCGTTAGAGACTTTTTGATAGCACCCTGTAGACTCACCAGTGTTGTATTCTTTCCTGTTGATGCTGAAATAAAGTGTTATTATTAATATTAATATTATTATTATTATTATTATTATTATTATTGTTATTATTATTATTATTATTATTATTATTATTATTATTATTATTATTATTATTATTATTATTATATCGTTATTATTATTATTATTGTTATTATTATTATCCTTGCTACTGTCCCGAAATCGTTTTTGCTGCCGCATTTGTTGGCACTCTTCCTCGCGCTGTCGAGTCAGCCGTGCTTAGATCTTAGGCTCTCGGGCAGCGTTGTCAACGGGTCGCGATCCGCCAATATTGAGCGACGAGGCCTTAGGTGCGGGCTGAGGGGACTTGGGCACGGCGGCAGCGTCCTTGTTTTGTTCCACGGGTCCCGAGCGAGGCTTTAGCAGCAGCGTCTTGCGTTCCTGCGGCGCAGAATCTTGACCCGGGCTAACACATTCCGGCGTGCTTCTGGAAAACAACGCCACCGAAGATGACAGGAGCGAGTGTGTGCCTTTGTCGTCACCCTGCGACAACATGCATTTCTAGGGAGGGGCCACCAAAACATCCGCGGCGCTCTCGTTCTCGTCGGCCCGGGCAGCGAGCCCGCCGTCCCCGTAGGAGTCGGACTCTGCATGGTTTATCTTAGTGTCGCCGCATTCTGCTTCTTTCTCTTGCGTTTCGTCGAAAATCTCGAGCGCGGGCTCTTCGTTGGCCTGCGCCGGTGTGCCCAGCTGCACAAATGGTGGCACCAGACCTTGTCCTCGGTCGTTGGCTCTTGCGAGGCAGCCACCGACCGTAGCCAATGCGGCCACATCTGGAGTGGGAAGTACAGGCTTATCTCGGTTTAGTCGCTCTATGAGCTCTCTACATGCATCTGCAGGGAATTCCTCGCTGGTTTCCTCCCTTGTGTTTTTTTTTTGTTGCTGCAGCGTTCACAAGCAATCACTCTCTTCTACTTCTCTTCTTCTAATACTTAAACTCGACGCGGATACGACACCGGTCTTGAGGGTTTTCTCAACGCCTGGAGCAAGGCACGGACGTCCGTTTGATCATTTGATTCTGCTAATACTCGGCCAGCCAAAGAACGACTCGATTGGGTCCCATGATATTTTCCTCGTCAAAACGAAGTGAAAATACATCTCTTGAAGAGAATAAGTAATTTACTCAACCTTGATCACAGGACCCTTATAAGTCTCTTTGGTTAGGAAGTTCTTTGCCAGGCACTGACTTTTGAGATCAGCCAGGTAGTAGAGAAAGCTTGTTTCCAGCCAGGTTAGCCGTCCAGCGCGGGCTCCTCGTTGGCCTGCGCCGGTGTGCCCAGCTGCAGAAATGGTGGCACCAGACCTTGTCATCCGCCGTCGGTCGGGATCACCACGCCCCTCGCTGTAAGGTAGTTTACGGACTCGGCATGTCCCCTCGTTGCGCAGACTACTGCTGAGGCGACGTCGAGGTGCTCCATGACTTCCAGCAGTTTTTTCAGTGTGGCCACTACACTCGCGCCCTAGCCTCTGAACGACGGGGCATATTAAACACACACAGAGCACTGTTTTTGCCCCCCTTGTTGCGCGTACCTAGCCAACTCCCCTGGGTAGCAAGTCGGCTACTTCTTTTGAAGCGAGAGAGTGGACCACGCGCACCGTAGTGTGCAGCAATGCAGCAAGTGTTGCTGCGACACCAGCAGGGTGATGGGCGTGGCTCGTAAGATAGATAGATAGATAGATAGATAGATAGATAGATAGATAGATAGATAGATAGATAGATAGATAGATAGATAGATAGATAGATAGATAGATAGATAGATAGATAGATAGATAGATAGATAGATAGATAGATAGATAGATAGATAGATAGATAGATAGATAGATAGATAGAAACGGTTTGCTTGTGTTCGCTAATAAATGCTTCCCATTTAAAAGGCTGTCATGTTGCGGGTGTGTGCATCTTGATAGCGCGCACCCACAAGGTAACTATCTGCTCTTTCAATTCACTCATTCAATTAACTTAAGCTCACTCGACGAGCTTCGGCAACACACTGTCGCTCCGCTGAAGCGGTGTTACAAACATGAACCATCTAGTCTGAGGCTCAGCCCTGACTTAGAATGAAGTGAGTGGTTAATGTGTTCCGTCAGCTACCTCAGTCATCCCAGCCGTTCACAAGAAAACAGTCTGCTTTTTCGATGAACTTATTCAGCTAATTTTTATTGATCATCCTGACAGTTTATTGGCCCGTTTTGTCGCGTTAGCTACACTTGCCTATCCGGAGCTGATTTCGCGTGGACCGTCATGAGGCGTGCTGCGTATGCGCGAAGATCAGCGATGTCACACAGCTGGGTCACCGGAGTTTCCTACGTAGGCCCATTCTTTTTGGTACGTTGTCCACCCCCACCCCCCTTCCTATATTGAAGTGAACGCCCGCGATACGAAGTGAAAGTGGCGCTCAGTTTGAAATATGACCTCTTCTCGCGGCGCGTCAGGTTCCAAATTTGGCAGACGTCATCGTGAGCACGCAGTGTATGCACTGAACATATCGGCTCGAAATGGTGAGGCTTGGCGAGGGGCCCTTCATGGCGCATACACACTTGATCAGTGAAAAACGAGCGAAAACGCCAGAGCAGCCGGAAAACCGTGTTCGCGCTTGTAGAAAACCTTTGAATTTGTTCTGCTCCTCATGTATGCCACCGCCATATTCACCACTTCTAGAATTGATTCCAGTTTGCCCGTTTTCTGGGCATTTAATCTGATACTGAATTTATGTTATACATGTAAAACACGGAAAAGAAATGGTTTTCACCTTTTCAAGCGGTTGCTTCAGGCGACACACGAGAAGACATTAGCCGACAGGCCGGCAGTGGCGGTGGCGGATTCACCCGGCTGTGCAAAAGCGAGATACGTTAGGGCACACCGATTAGCGCTGCTGCTGCACCTTCTGCATATTGAAGTCTCAGCTATGGTAATACACATCTAGCTCTAGAGGGACGCCTCCTTGTAGAGGCTTTCTTCTGCCTGCTGGCCTGACGTAGCACATGATATTTTCACGAGCTGGCAGGTGACCAATAATCCCTAGCATTCTGCCGGAATGCATAATAACTTCCCGCGGGCCCCTCCTGGCGGCAAGTTATATTTTAGATTATTTTAATTTCTTCTCACTTATATCACAGTTATTAGAATTAGCATCCCCTATACCTTACTTGGATTAGTTGTTCGTCTGTTCACATGAGCATTATAATAATAAAGCAGCATGCAACCAAATGAGAATCTTGTACTTTCATTGTGTGCTACTCACTGAGAGCATGGTACTGACACATAGAACTCTTAGTGAACGTGAAGTTACCATGCAGATGGCATTTAGTACTACACGAATGTTATGGGTTGATAACCTGTTAGGCAGTTAATGAAAAATCAGTCCTGTCAATGTATGTCACAAAAGAAGAATAGCAAGAAATGAGCCAAAAGAAAAGACGAAAGTGCTTCCGCTCTTTGCATCACGATACACTTGTTTATGAAGCAGCAAAGGAGAAACGGACTATAGTGGCATCCAAGATTAGGATTCCGTGGAATTTCCTCCTCGAAGGCGGATGCACACAAGCATGCACCAATTAGCGCGCACTCTAGACTCACGTCATGAGCCGGACAGTCGGTGACCCTAGCTTCGGAGAACATTGCCGAGTGCATAAACGGAACTACTTCTTTAGTCGCGGAGGTGACCGGCTGCGCGCTTCCGTCGTCTTGGCGGAGCCCAGGGGCGTAGCCAGAAATTTTCTTCTCGGGGGGGGGGGGGGTTCAACCATACTTTATGTATGTTCGTGCGTGCGTTTGCATGTGTGCGTGTATATATACGCAAGCAAAACTGAAAAAATTAGGGGGGGGGTTTGAACCACCCCCTTGGCTACGCCCCTGGCGGAGCCTCACCGGGCTTCCTAAAGGGACAGTAAAGTGTAACACAAAGTTGATACGGGACGAAAGATGGGCATTCGAGAATGTGTGCAGGTTTTTGTTCGGTGCAAAAAGATGGCTTATTAGTGGAGAAATTCGTAATCAAAGATCAAATATATTTCTTCCTCAAATTTTCTGTCCTCAAATCTCGCGCTGGAGATTTGTTGTCACTGAACCATTGCTCTCAGCGAATCAGAGGGCGCCATCATACGTCATCGCATGCGTAAGCGGCCACTGCCCCTGATTAATGGCTGCTTCCGTGCTCTCCGTGATCATGGCTGCGATGGACAGCGGTGCAGACGCTCAACCCGCTGAACCTTGGAACAAAGAGCTCGCAAGGATAACGGGTTTACATTTCACCGACTTCAGCCAAGTGGAGCGCGATATGCTTCTTCGAGCTCGCGCGGCTAGTGTTTCAGCGCGCGCCATCGGAGAGCGAAGCCGGCGAAGCCTCGTTTTCTTCGACGGAAGGCGAGGCGGCCAGTCAGCCAAGCGACGTCGTCGGTGAAGAGCTTCATTCGCGACTCACCCGTACTGACTTGTAAGTGCTGAAGCGTTTAACTGCGCACGTGTTTCTTCCGTTCAGGAAAAAGAAATGGTTCTTCTGCTAGGTGCCTCGGTAGTAGGATGGTGGGCCAACGCGAATACGCGAGGGTTTACCTCTAGGGCCAGAATTCCGTCCGCGTGCGCAGGAGAGATTCTCCTGCGGCTTCTTATTTATGCAGTATCAGGGCGATGTCATTGAGCCCAGTCAGCAGCGGTGTCGACGCCGTCGTGTCTACGAATACGCCATTCACGGTGAATGTTTCGTCACACGGTGCACTTTCGATCGTATTTGAGCCGCGATAGAGACCTCAGCCGGGATGTAAGCAGGTCGAAAATAAGAAGGAAAAAAACGAAAACAAATCAAATGCGAGGGGGTGTAGCACGGGTAGTCGGGTAACTTGTTTCTTTTCCTGATCTCAGTATGGCGCTGCAGGAAATTACAACTGCGTTTAGAAAAAGTTCATTTCATCAGAGGACGCTACAGTCGAAACCCGCGATAAAGAAATCCCGAGGGAACGAAATACTCACCGCAACGAAATATTTTCGGAGCACCGGCGAACGCCCATAGGAGTCAATGCATTTCGTAACTCGCGACTACGAGAGATATTCATACCGCAGTCCCTCATTAACGAAATTTTTGAAACACGAGTGCGCAAATCTACTCTCGCAACATATACATTCGAAAACTGCTAAAAGGCATTCATGATACACTTAAATTGTGCAAAACTGTCGCTACAGCGCACTTGAGAAGCAGCCGCCACCATTGTTTACAAAAAAAAACAAAAAGATGGCGACAATGATGATGGTGATGGCTTGCCGAAACACCTGCTCGTTATCGCGGACTACGTAGCCAAATCCACATTCCTCATGGAGTTTCGTTCGTTGGCTTGGCTCTGTGCTTGGCTTTGTCGGCTTTGCGCGCACATGGTCGCGTGTGTGGAGCCATTTGTGGAGCGTTTGCTTGGTCGCTTGGTGCAACGTGAACTGTGTGTTCCGATTGCTTCGTCCGACTTCGCTGCCTGCGAAGATGCCGCCTCCAACGAAAAAGCGGAAGTTCATCACGCTGGAAGATAAGGCTGCAATCATCAGTGAGGCGGAAAAGGCAGGAAACAATTACACCATTTCCCGCTAAAGGGGACCATGAGGCGATACGAAGCCGGAGCACTTGCACGATCGCGTTCCGTTGGCGTTCTTTGGGCATGCTACCGACCTCGCGTCGTGGAACGCGAAGAGGAACGCTACGCGCATCTTGTCTTCCCTCTAGCCTGGCCGTTAATTCTCACAGGCGGGGGGGGGGGATTCTTAAAAGGAAGACGGAAATGAAAATGAAAATTGGGTGTAGAGTGCACGTTAACTGTCTCTCAAGTGAGGACACCTCAACCGATACACTCACGGGGGACTGGGGATTGAAGGGACAGTGAGAGTGAAAAGAGATGGTAAAAGAAGAAAAAAAAGAAAAAAAAGAAAGGTATGAGTGGAAAAAAAAGGTGAGGGGGGGGGCAGGAGAACGGGCGTCCGAGTCACCGTGGTGAGCGGCTAGAAAATTCGTTCGACTAGGCCGGCATCCTCGAGAAAAGCGAGTAGGGCCGCAAGGGCTGATCGGCGACGGTGCACGTGGCCGGTGGGATGGAGCAAGTCCTGCAGGGTCGCACACGGTAGTCCGACGAGTCGGTACTTCATGACGAGCCGCTTCCGCGCGGTGTTGAGAGAAGGGCAGTCAAACAATAGGTGGCACAGGGTTTCGATCGCGCCGCAATCGGTGCAGTTCGGTGCAGCGGCGCCGCGAAGACGATGCCTGCGTTCCGCGGGCCACACTGACCCGGTCCTCAGGGCAAGAAGAAGCGCGCGCTCGTGGCGAGTGAAACCAGTGGCTGGGATGGGAGGAGGGGGGTGTCCGGCGGCGACCCGTGCGTCCGGATGCTCGCCCACCAGCTCCCGGTGAAGGTTGTTGCGTGCCGAGTCGAACGAGCTGGCGTAATCTGTCAGCGAAGTCTCGGCGGAGTGTGCTCGTTTTGCGAGCTCGTCTGCAGCCTCGTTGCCCGCGATGCCGACGTGTGAAGGGAGCCACTGAAGGACCACGACACAGCCTCGTTCCTGGAGGGCCAGCAGGCTGAGAGCGGCGCGCTGAGCAAGAAGGGGGCCCCGTTCCTCCCTCGCGAGCTGGCGCAGGGCAGGTTTCGAGTCGCAGAAGATTGCTGCGCTAGAGACGGCCGGCGAATTGCGCAGGAGGTCTGCAGCCAGCTGGAGCCCGACTAGCTCAGCTGTTGTTGAGGATGCACAGTATCGCAAGCGGCACTGTCGTTCCGAGCTGAGCTGAGGGGCTATGCAGGCGGCCGCGGCTGAGCGATCCTGTAGGACGGACCCATCGGTGAACACTTGCGTCCTCCCGGCCAGGTCCTCATACATCCGCGCCGCGGCCTCCTGAGCAATGGCACTGAGGGGGGTGTGGCGTTTGGATCGAATGCCCGACAGGTGCAAGTTCACTCGAAGGGCACTCGACGGTGAGGGGGTGTCCAGCGCGAAAGGCGTGCGGGATCGTCAGCCACAACACCGTCGTACACGTCGATAAGTTGACCGACACGTGAGTTTGGCACAGCACGTAACCGCGAGAGGAGGGGACCTGCATCAGGCGCTCGGTGGAGACGCTGCAAGTGGCACAATGCGCGCAGGTCCGCCGTGAGCGACGCAGGCCACGCACGAGCCTCCGCGAGGGTCTCGGCCACACGAGAGCCACGAGGCATTCCGTGACACATGCGGATGACTCGGCGGTGGTCCTGGTCGATCAGTCGCCACTGTGGCGCCTGGAGTTTGCAGATCGGCAGTGCGTAGTGGATGGCAGACAGAGCCATCGCCTCGTAGATGGTGCAGGCGAAGGCAGCGGGGCAGCCGTTGCCGCCTGCGAGTAGCTGGCGCACGGCCGATTCCACGCGACGCGTCGTCTGGCGTACACGTCGCACCGCCGGGAACCATCGGAGGCGATTGTCTATCGTCAGGCCGAGGTAGCGGACGTTGCTACTCCAAACTATTGGTGCACCATCCAGCTGAAGGCACGGAAGACGTCGTCGGGCTTCAGCACGGGGGTGGACGACTAGGGCCTCGGTTTTCGGCGCCGAGATCGTGAGGCCGATGTTTCTCACGAAGGCGGCCACACATTGGAGGGCCTCCTGCATGCAAGCGCGCACCACCGAGCACTTTCGGGTCGGTCCACGCACATACAATGCGACGTCATCAGCGTACACCACTGCGCGAAGAGGGAACACAGCCGTTTCTGGTAGGCACTTGACGAGCGGCGCGAGTACCAGATTAAACAAAAACGGGCTGAGGACGCTGCCCTGTGGGACGCCACAGCTGACAGATCGCGGCGCACTTGTCGCCCCGCCCACGCGCACAGTAAACGTTCGGTCAGTGAGGAAGGCCTGAACGTAGTTCAAGAGTTTGCCCTCAACACCTAGCGCGCGCACGGCACTGATGATAGACGAGTGGGGGAGCGAGTCGAACGCCGACTTTATGTCAAGGAGGAGTAGGATGGCCATTTCTCCATCGTGAAGGGCTTGCTCGAGGGTGCTCACGACTGCAGCAATGCAGTCGATGGTCGCGCGATGTGGCCGGAATCCACACTGCTCTGGTGGGAAACCGTTGCGCACCTCCGCGATCCACTGTAGCCGGCAAAGGGCCATCTCCTCCATAGTTTTGCCCGCCACAGAAGTGAGGGAGATGGGCCTGTATGACGTCACCGAACGCGGCGGTTTGCCTTGTTTGAGGACAGGGATCACAGTCGCGGAACGCCATTCTTCCGGGAGGACAGCACTGGAGAAAACTCTGTTGAATGCATCCAACAAGAGTGGGCGCTTGGAGGCATCCAGGTTTCTCAACAGCTGATGTGTGATTTTGTCCGCTCCAGGGGCGCTGCGCTTGCGCTTTCTGGGGAGAACCCGTTCCAGCTCGTAGAGGGAGAAGTCTTCCTTGCAGAGGGCGAGCGGGGAACGCAGTCGGCAGGCGTGCGAGAGGGGGGCAGCGTAGGAGACTAGAGAGAGGGGAGAAAACGCGCATGCGCTGATGCTCATCGCGGCGTTGCGCAGGAGAGAATTTCGGCATGTCTAGCCCGCGTTTCAGAGGAAGAGTGGAAAGGGGGAGGGGGAGAGGGAAAGTGGGTGAGGGAAAATGGGAGAGGGTAAGTGGAGAAGGGAGGGGAAAGGGTATGCGCATGCGCAGTAAGGGTGGTCACGCCGCACACCACCACCACCGGATTGAACTCCGCCATAAGATACTTCGCATCTAAAAACGGACATCGCCGAAGAATTCGGCGTTGCGTGCAGCTCGCTGTCCACGATTCTGCGCTGATCCAGCGGAAGAAGGTTTGCCTGTATGCGCACTTGATGACGGTACCGGTGACAGCGCAGTGCCGCTGTCACTGACCAGTGCATGGGGCGAACTTTGTGCCGTGGCAAACGAGATTCCTGATCGAGAGGCATGAAAATGCTGCATGTTAAGGCCCGCCAAAGCAAACTTACTGACTTTTGGAAATAAAATGTTTTTTTGTAAATTCCACGTCTTTTCTGCCGCATTCTCGCGCCAACGAAATTCCCGCAAGAGCGAAATTTTGTGCTTTCCCCGCCGATTTCGTTATTGCGGGTTTCAACTGTACTAATATTTCGCACATCTAATGCACGAGCGCTGTTGGAGCCAAATTATTAGGGGCACAGCCAGCTTAAGTCATCCTGGAAGGCCACCATCCCTGCTCGGGGTACAGTGCAAAGTTCTGCTGCCTACCTGAAAAGCTTTATTCACAACTTATACTATGAAAAGTACCGAGAGAAATATATAATATTTCCATTTTATCTTTTAAGCAAGCAACCGCAAGACAATGAAAATGCCTGAATTGGTGCCGTTTAACCCTTTCAGGCCCAGTGATTCCAATCGGAATCAATTTTCTAGGTCACTCAGCAAGCACCTGCTAAAGATAAAGCGTTGCTCTTTTTTATGAGCTCATATTTAGCATCTGCTCTACATATGGTGCCAACCTGGTACAGATAGAATCACATTTGTCTAGAGCAGTCAAGCGGCCGGCTGGGGGCTGCAACAGCGTTGCGTACTGGCAGTCGCGGGGTTCTAGATATGTTGGATGCATGCGCCAAAAGACTGCACGCGGCATGTGCACTTCAGCCTAGCTGCGATGCCAGCCTGTAAATTTGATCATAACAGATAGTCAGTTTTGTTATTTTCTTTTGCTTCTCCTTTTTTTTGGCTTTTGCTTGTTGTCGCTTGTGGAAAGACCACTCTCTGTGATAAGCGTGGATGCGCACCGGAATGCATGCACTAGCTCTGAGAACTACACATGACTCAAGATAAATAATGGCATCGGCGTCTCGGTGAATGCTGACGTCAACGCCAACGGCGAATGGCCAAATGACGAATGACGTGAAGTAAAAACCAATTATTTGCGATGCCTCCACGGCTAACGAAGGAAGAGCGGCTAGCGATCGCAATATTGAGGCGTAAAATGACCCATAGAGCTATTTGGGATGTGACAGGACGCCCAATGGGAACTGTGAGCAGAGTCTTAAGGGCGTACCGTAAAACAGGTCGCATGGAAAACGCTCCACGTGGTCGCCCTGAAAGGGCCACGTCGCCTCAGGAAGACCTACTGATTGTGGCCGCATCTGCAGTAGGCCCCTTTCTATGTGCGAAGCAGATCAGGGTTGAGCACAGCTTTACAAGTGTCAGCCTGCCAACAATAAAACAGAGCCTCCACGAAGCTGGCATTCACAGTAGGGCTACGTGCGAAAAAACTTTCCTGGAAGAATCCAACAGAAGGGCTCGTCTTCAGTTTATTTCCACATGCAAGTCGTGGAATCCAGACAACTGGCGTGCCCTTCTGTTTACCGACGAAGCGACTTTTTGCACCCTGTGGGACGTTCAGAGAATGGTATGGCGGCCCGAAAGGTGTCGGTATGTTGGCGAAAATTGCTGTAGGTGTTTATATCCTTGATGAGATCGTTTTTTTTTTGTGTGTGCGTTATGTCTACAAGATCCAGCCGTGAAATGTTTGCTATCAGCAGTACGAAATAAAGAAAACCAACTATGTTTGCGTGTATTTTTTACTCGCTCGAATGTGGTGCATTACCATTTGCAGTTTCACGTCGGCTTCTTATTCTTTCGTCCACGTCTAAGGTTTATGTATTAGCCGCCGACGTGGTACTGTGTTCTCCGTTTTTCAAATTACGTCCAGCCTATTCACGTGACATAAGCCGCATCCTGTAGACGAGACAGCCAGTGCAGTGCAGCCGATAGTGCCACATTCAGTTCGCTTCATCACAGTAAGCATGAAAGCCTCGTTTATTCTGCTCTCTGCCGACATGGTTCGACTAATTTGTGTCTTCGTCACCGTGTTTCGTTAAAGAGGATTTTCACATTTGTGCTGCAGGTTCGATGATCGATACATATATAATGTCTGTACCAGTGGCCGCACATCCGTCCATGTGCGGGGTGCGGTCAGCTACACAGGCCTCGGACCACTTCACCGTTCAACAGGCCGAATGACGTATGATGACTACATGGGCGTCCTACAATATACATTGCTGCCGTACCTCCTTGATGGCCCATTTCCCGATGGCCTTTTTTGGCTTCAGCAAGATGGGGCGTCGGTACACACTGTCAGGAGCGTCAAAGAATTGCTTCATAAGGTAGCCATCTCCCCATTTGAATTTCCGGCGCGAAGCCCGGACCTCAACATAACTGAGAACGTTTGGGGCCTAATAGAAACAAATTTGAGCAGAAGGCCCGGGTGAACAACTGCCACAGCCGAGGAACTCTGGGCAGCTATTCAAGAGGAGTGGAAGCGAATTCGTCAACTTCCTCATTTCGTGAATTCGCTCTGTGAGTCCCTACCGAAAGCCGAGGAGCACCGAGTGATTTCTGAGTGCATGCGTTGCAGTGGTGCACTCATTGGTTTATTTTTGCTTCACCAGATTAAATGAACGTGTTATTTTACTTTGATTTATTTTTCCCATAAGGCATTGAATAAATCATGCGTGCCACACCCACTTGAAACACTAACTCATGTACGTCTGCTGAACTATTCATTTAATTGAAGTAGCAGCCCGATACATTTTCAAGATAGCAAATTGATTACGGTCTTAAATCATGCTACGTTAGAAGAAATCTTCACCTGAAGGTGAACTTCGTCTTCCCCATTCAGCCCTTTGAAACACCAGAAGGATTTCATCAAGTTAGAAATTCAGTATTTAGAAACGAAAGTACTATCCTGCTGACTTTCCGCGGTATAGAAAATAATTTAGCATAAGGTGTCCTAATCGGTGTTCTAATTCAAGGCTCCGTAAAGTACAATATCATTCACTTTCTTAGTGTGCACATATACGATAAAAAGGAAGAAAAAAACACGGCTTGCATTATTGATGCTGGACTGTTCTTTGTGCCTGCTTTCTGCCTGCTACCCGGCGTCATTCGATAAACACCCTTCGAAGATAAAAAACGTCAGGCTTTTATGCACGTTTCATAAAGTTAAGCTTCTCCTTACTGTTTCTGGTGTTTTACAATTTATTTCATATGTTGCGTTACGCGTTTTCTCAAGTTGCTGTGCTTTTTTGTGAGTTTAAAGCAAAACTGAATAGCCTAAATGCTGCTAGTATTTCGGCTTCAAAAAGATACGATTCTATTAGGGCAATCTTGTTTCATTTTTTGCTCTTTTATCAGCTACGGCGGCGGCTGCACGTTAAAAAGCAGGCAGCAAAGAAGCGCAGGTCCCGCCCACCCACGTTCGTGAAAAATCTGCTGGCCGATAACAGAAATGGCCGCGAGCAGTCATGCAGCATGCAGGCTTTTGGCGCTTGCATCCAACATATCTCGAACCCAGCGACTGCCGGTAAGCGGCGCTTTTGCAGTTCGCAGCCGGCCGCTCGACTGCTCTAGACAAGTATTTTTCACAGGTACGATTTGTTCATACAACAAAGTGAGGTCACCTGTGAACAAAGGAATTACAGAAGCGGCCATGCTGTTCGCGCATTTCACTGAGGGAGCTTCTTCTTTCACCATGCAGAGATAAGGCACTTATTTTAATTTTGCGTTGGAAATATGAATGTGGCTATTGGGCATTTTGCTATCCCATGTATATAACTGATTAAGTAATAAAGTAGGTAATATAACTAAAATATTATTCAATAAGAATTATTTATAATATAATTTGGACATTATTTACTGTTCATTGAAAAGTGTGAGCAAAGATTTTTTTTTCACTTTTTTGAACTACCATAGTCATGCACATATCAAAATTGAAAACCAGTTGCTTACATTATAAATAATTATTTTGGGATTGAAAGGGTTAAATGCCTGCTTCGAATTCCTCACCAAGCAATGTGAAGATTTTATCGAAAGAAGCTCCATCGCTACAGCGAGAGTGAGTGAATGAATGAATTAATGAATGAATGAATAGAAAACTTTAGGGAAGCTCATGTTCCGTTTGAGTGTATTTAACGGCCGTAGCCACAGCATTTGGTGAACGTTCGGTTCTTTTGGGTAGAAATTAGAATGAAATAAGACAGTGGTGCAGCGGGTGTGTGCCATTGAGACGGCGTATCCGCTATTAAACTGTCTGCTCTTTAAATGAAATAATTCAATTATTTTAAGCGCATTCGACGAGCTTCGCCAGCGCATATTCGCACTGCTGAAGCGGAGAGCAGAGACAATTAGGATTGAAAAATGAAGTGTGTGGGTAATGTGCTCCGCTAGGTGCCTCAGCAACTCCACCTGTTCAAAAAACAGTCTGCTGTTTCAATGAAATCATTCAGGTAATTTTCATTCATTATCCTGGCAATTATGTGGACCTTTCCTTAATTAAACCTATGCTTCGATATAATATGTATTCCAAGAAACAGTTGACTTGGACCATTACCCCGTGTTTATGTGTTTGGTTTATTGGGGCTTCACAACATTCGGACCAGCGCTAAACTTCCAGGTGTCTGGGTGCGAATTCCAGTGTACCGGTGTACACGTGCACTGGTCGAACCATGTGTTACATGCGCCCAAGGGACGCGGGCAGACTAGTCAAAGTTAAAATATGTTGCGTCACCATACGGTTTGGATACCGCATGTGTACGATAAGTGTGGCCCATTCGGCACGAGACGACTGCTAAATAGACGGACCCCCTCCCCATAGTGGCTGCCCATGGCTATGTTGTAGCCTATATTATCCAACGACAGCCCTATTTAGCGTTTTTCAAGCGAAGCTTATATTGACTCAGCTTTGAAGCTAGTGATGGTGGTGTTCTGAAAAAACTGGATGACTCTCGAGCGCCGCTTCCAAGAGTAGAACGCGATAGCGTCTCACCTTCCCAAGTGGTACCCTGGCTTCCCTTCTCGGTGGAGAACTAAACCAAACTGCTAGGAAAGCCAAAGTGCAGACGCCCTCCGTGTCCGACATCCATGAATGCGGCGCGACGAAACACTGCCATACGGCCACACGGCGGGCCAATGCCATTTTAAAGCGTGGCCGTACGTGGGCCCGTTGCGCCATCTCGTGGATGCTGTAGCAAGTCACTGAAGAACATCCGAGATGTGCGCATCACCAACACGAAATGCAATATATAAATAACTCGCCGTTGTTATTATGCCAGAGGATGTATGTGTGGAGGCCGAGTGGCTAAACGGATTGCCCACGGAGCAAGCGGTCGCCGTTTCAAATCTCCGGGCGACTCAAGCTGAAGATTTTTTATTTCATTCTTTGCATCTACAGCGACTATTCGCTCACGGAAAACGTCAATTTTTCGCTCACAATCAAAGGCGCCGCCGAAACCAACACCGAAACTTCTGCTAAACGAGCTCGTTAGCGCTATCGCATTAAAACCAACAGCCACGGAGAAAAAAAAACTACGCACACGGTGCAGTCACACGAATCTTTCCTCCCCAAAGCGGCGTGCACAAAAGAAATAAAAACTCACAGGGATCCTTATACATTCGCCTTAGACGACTGAAAAGCGAGAGTCATCTCCTTCTTCTAAGACGAAAGTGTTAGATGCAGTGGTCAAGGAAGAGTTCAAGGACGCGTCCCGGAAGTAGAACACTGAACTACAGAACGTGGGTGCATCCACATTAGCGATGCTATAGCTGCCAAACACTACTAGACATTACGCAAGCTTTCATGCATGAACGTACAATAAAAAATTGACTACACACTTGTCAAGACACGGTTCACTTTCGTCGCCCCTCTGGTCGCCCCTCTCATAGATCTATGGGCACATCGTCGTTGGCTCATGCCTTCCATCGCTCTGGTGTCTTCCCGCAGCCGCCGTTGCCTTTCCCGTATCCTAGTATTCTCTCGTTGCCCTCTCGCTGTACTCGGGGTCTTCGGCTTCATGAAATTACTTCGTGTGAAGTAATTTCTGCTACTTCAGGAAACAACCTATTCCACTGGCTTATCATCCTGGGAAAAAATGACAAAAAATGCGTCAGTCCGGAGGCTTTATTTCCTTCATTTTATTGGCATGACCTAGTAGCTGCGAAACGAAATCCGGTTTGAGAAAGTATCTCGAGGGGACCAGACCTGTTCGGTTATCAAATATGTTATGAAAAAGTTTCAACTTCACATATTCCCTTCATTTGTGCAGAAGTTCCCGACCAAGCGTTTCTGTTGCTTTCGAAATACTGAAATTCCTGGTATAATCAGAGCACACAAACCGAACAGCCATGTTCTGAATTCTTTTTAGATTGGACACGTCACTTGCCTTCCACGGATCCCACACAGCACATGCGTAAACTAAGATAGATCGAACGTTAGACATGTATAGTTGAGTCTTGGCCTGAAATGGTAATATTTTTTGCATTTCTCCGCAGGAAACCTTGCACACGTCCGGCTTTAATTGTGACCTAATTGAGGTGACGGCTCCAGGAAATGTCCGATGTGAAATATGCACCAACATGCTTGTGTTCGCGAACTGAGAGCAGCCTGGTTGAATTTACAATATAAAATGAGTCATGGGAGGCTTCTTTCCTAGTGAAACGCATAGGCACTGGTGTTTTGCATTAATAAACATACGCCACCTTTCTCACCATTCTAAGACCCTGTCGAGGCCGTTTTGAAGAGTAGTGCAATCATGGGAGTTATGTATAATTCTGTAAAAACACAGTCATCGGCAAATAGTTTGATATGTGATGCAATACCGGAACAAATGTCATTTATGTAGATGAGGAAAAATAGCGCACCCAAGACTGACCATTGGGGCACACCACAGGATACATCAACTTCCTGGGATGTCTTACCATTGATAACGATATTTTGCCTTCTCAAATTTAAATACTTCTATACCCAGTTCACAACCGTATCGTCACAATATACATTTTTAGTTTTTCAATTTATTAATTGAAAAACTAAAAATGTGGGGTACGACGTCAAAGGTTTTTTACAGCGAAAGCTGTAACCGGGGCAGCACGACGCACTTTGCGTTTTCCTCTAGTCCGGCCGTGGTATGGTATGGTATGGATAACTTTACTGATGTCCTGAGGATTCAGTCCAGGACTGATGCAGGCCGCACCAACGTTGGGAAGAGAGGCCAAGCCCTTATGCCGCCACACGGACCCTCTGGACAGCCCTGAGTTGGTCCGCCGGCGCGTCACTGTGTAGCGTTCGCTGCCACCACTGTTCACCTTGAGAACCATCACCAGCCAGCGCCGAGCAGCGCCAAAGCATGTGGTCTAAATCGAGCAAACCCCCGCACTTACTACAATAGACTGAAATCCGAGGTTTCACAAGCCGCGACGGGGTGGCTTGTGAAAGCCACCCCGTCCAAAGCTCGTCCAAAGTGATCCTCTGGTTACTTTTCACGAGATAACATCTCCCTACAGAGGAGAGCGACAGACTTTTTTCCTTTCCCCAATATAAGCTCCACAGATCACAAGCGAGCACGCTCCGCATGCTGCAGACGGGGTCTTAACCCTCTAGGGGCTTTCTGGTCATGCTTCTATTCGAATATTGATCCCCTTTGCCCAGATTGTGGTGAATTTGACTCCTTGAGTCACATGCTCTGGCAGTGCCCTGCGTTACAGGATTTTAAAAAAGAAGAAGACTGGACGACGGCAATCACAGACCCCAGACAAGACACCCATGCTTCAGGCTGTCCAGAGGGCTCGTGAAAGAGCGGAGAGGCATGGCCTCTCTGTTCCGACATGGGACTAGCCAACGGCTGGGTGGGGGCCTACCTAGTTGGCCCGCTGCCTCGGCTCTCAGGACCCCAACAAAGTTGTTTGTCTCTCTGTCTGTCTGTCTGTCTGTCTGTCTGTCTGTCTGTGTGTCTGTCTGTCCGCAGTCCGGATTAATTTTATTCATGACGACCGCGATGGGTAGGTCCGTGTCTGCAGAAGCCTTAACGTAACCGCCTGTGGCCTGTTCAATCTAAAATGTGGCAAGGGGATTGCCCTGCGCCCTAGGTAATAGTGCTTGGTGATGTGTTATAAGTTAACAGCTGGTCCCTAAACTCAGAAGCGGGAGATCCGGCCTCCTCAGAGAGTGCACGGCACACTAATCCTCGTGCCTCCCTGTGCGCCACTTCGTTGAGGTTACGCGGGGCTCCCTCCACTGACCCCATGCGCTCCGGAAACCAAGTAACTCTATGCGAAGTGATGTCCCTACCCTGCAGCTGTCTGTAAGCCGGTTCTGCAACAACTCCCCTCGAGAAGGCTTTAATCGCAGATCGCGAGTCACTAAAGACTAAAACTCTGCCTGAATCAATGAGCGCTAGAGGAATAGCCACCTGATCAGCGACCCCCGGATTTTTTGTGTAAACCGAAGCGGCATTGCGAACGCTCCCTTTGCCATCTACCACCACCACCGAGTAATCATCTTTACCATTAATCCATGCAGCGTCAACAAACGCATACTCCTCCGCCTGATCATTTTGCCTCTCGCAATAGAGCCCTAGCTGTCGCCGTTCGCCTCCCTACATTTTGCACAGGGTGCACATTCCGCGGAAACGGGCGAACCATCATATTAGCCCTAAGGTTCACGTTCAACTCGTATAGCCGCTCCCCATCGGGTGACGCAACCACCGATTCTCCGATTGACTCTAAGACATACCTACCCGCATGTGTACCTAGCAACCGCTCTTTCTGTGCCGTACGCTGAGCGTCCGCAAATTCATCCAAAGTATTTTGCAATCCCAACCGCAACAACATGTCGTTTGACGTACTCACAGACAGACCAAGGGCCGCCTTAACGGCTTTTCTAATTAAAGCGTCCAATTTGTCTCTCTCCCCCCTTTTCCAATTTAGCATAGCTGCCACATACTATAAATGGCACAAAATGAATGCATGAACTAACCACATCGCACCTTCTCCTGATCCCCTATGCCTATTAGAGGTCCTTCTGATAAGTCTTATGGCCTCCTG
The DNA here is from genome assembly GCF_013339695.2 of Rhipicephalus sanguineus. Taxonomy (NCBI): domain Eukaryota; kingdom Metazoa; phylum Arthropoda; class Arachnida; order Ixodida; family Ixodidae; genus Rhipicephalus; species Rhipicephalus sanguineus. The sequence continues at coordinate 109,917,542 of NC_051183.1, forward strand.
CGTCCTCTTGGTGATACGCTGAATGGTTATAATATTCGATCCATTTGCTTCAACTACCAAGCCCAGGACTCTGATAGCCTCTACTGTTGGTATCAGTGACCCATCCCTTGTATGGAGTGTAATGCAAGTCTCAACTTCCGGTACCCGATCATTCGGCATACGACCTAATTTCCTAGATTTGTCGATTAACATCTCCGACTTTTTAGTGGAGCATTTGAGCCCCATAAGACCCAAACCCTCTTCCGTAAGCGTTACCACTTCCTGCAGCCTAGCCTCCAGCTCCCCGTCACTACCACCGACACTCCATACAGTAACATCATCCGCGTAGATAGTATAGCCAATACCCTCGACAGTGCCCAGTACATTAGCCAACTTTGACATCGCCAGATTGAACAACATAGGCGAGAGTACGGATCCCTGTGACGTACCACGACAACCCAATTTAAAGACTTCCGACTTGATCTCCCCTAGCCTAAGACATGTCCGTCTATACATAAGGAAACCCTTAACAAAATGGAAAAACCGTTGCCCCAGATTCAAGTCCGACAGCACTCGTAGAATAAAAGAGTGTTGGAGATTATCAAAAGCTTTTTCCACATCAAGTCCAAGTAGTACTTTAGTATCCCTCGTCCGCCGATCAAGCAGCTGATGCTTAATCCTGATCATAGCATCCTGAGTCGAGAGGCCGGGCCGAAATCCTATAATCGAGTGCGAAAAGACCCCATTGTCCGCAACATAACGTGTCAGCCTATTTAAGATCGCATGCTCAGCGACTTTCCCCAAACACGATGTCAGCGAAATTGGTCTGAGATTTTCAAGCCCTATGGCCTTCCCCAGTTTCGGGATGAGAACTGTGTTGCAAGTTTGCACTCTTCTGGGAAAGATCCTTCTTGCCATTCGCTGTTTATCTCCCCAGTAAGGAACTGAAGAGACCTATCGTCTAAATTCCGTAATATTTTATTTGTAATGCCATCCGGCCCTGATGCCGATCGACTATTAAGATCCTGCAACGCCACCCTTATAACACTTTCAGTAAATTCATCATACATAATTCTATTCTCATTCCCATTATATCCCAGGACAACGTCAGGCGTGTCCTGCAAGTTGTTCAATCACATTTTAACATGCCGCGGGATGACGACCAAGTTCTGCGTCCAATATGCGACGCTCTTCTGGCTATCACACCTCCTTCTCTGATTACACTTTCACCGTTATTAACTACAGCGACCACAAGGGTTATTTTAATCATTTAACATAGACGTTAGTCTTCGGGATGGAGATCTACCACCAATCATCAAAGTGGGTGTATCCCCGTTAAACGGTGCTATAGCTGCCAGGCATCAGTATACATTGTACAAAGTCCCTTATATCAATGTACAGAGAACATTGAGCTACTTCTGCAAGGGCACGCTTTACATTCGAGTTATTCCAATTCCTAGGACGGAGGGATCAACCACATTTTTTTCCGAAGTTTGTTGAACAAGAGGAATAGGTTGAACTCCCATACAGTTCCCAACAGGAAATGTTGCCTGGTAATACAAACAACGGTCTCAACCTGCACTTGAAAGTGAAACATTTGGCGAAATAGTGTTAATATAGCGCCAAATTTGACATAGGCATTTATAGGCCTTTACGTACACTGAGGCGCAATCGCCTGAAATAGGCATTTATAGGCACTGTAAAAACACCATAAAAGCCGATAATTTCCTCTAATACATGCTCATATATGAAATTGGCGCTACAGGAGCGCAAGGAACAAAATAGGCATTTGCCTAAAATCCGATCTGTTTTAAAGATATAAGACGCACATTTGTCAGATGTGAATTGGCCTGTTTTGCAATTGGGGTGTCTCAAATTTAGTACAGAAGAACTCTAATTAATGCTATATTTTCTGATAAACAAAAACCAATTATTTGGATGCTGTCGGGCAATGGTAACAAGAATTACGAAACTCTCAATATTAGCTTCCCAGATATAGTTTTTAGGGGGAACTTTAGTCTTCAGAAAAAGAGTGCCAGCTAATGTCCATAGTGTACATTTTTTGCTGTCTTTATGTTTACGAAAATACATTCTCAACAAGTGTCACATAATGTACTGCTGTTCTAGCAAACACGCTAACGCAAAGTGTATCGCTCACTGGAAACACTTAATACCTGAAAAATCAACGCATATCGCTGGTATATGAGTACGTAGATTGAACTTTGCAAATGCTTTTCCGTTGACTGCTAAATACCCACACTTACGCACTGTAATATTATTTGAAAGGCAAAATCACCATTAAAAGAAAAGTGTCATACGGAAGAAATGGCATATATTCAATAACCTTGCATGATGATATGAATACCGATGTGATCCAAATATGCTCAAACAAAATTACTGGATACGTGGCACATGTGTCATATGAGGTTTTTTGATATGGATTCGCGAAAGAAGGAAGTAATGTTTTGCTAAATTTATTCGGCTGCGATATGCCAGCAGTATCCTTAGCGCCCGCTTCATCGTTAAAGTCACGTGATCAAACAAAAACTCACAGCATCGCTTGTGCATTCATCTATGAAGACTTGAAGGCGAAAGCCATGGTCTCCTTTTCCTTCTCAGTCGATTTATTGGTCCGGCCCTGGCCCCCTCTGAAAGCTTTCTAAAGCTAACCGGGCTTTGCAGGGCCTCCAGGCTCGGAGGCATTGCAGGATTTCTGCACCTCACCTGGCCTTGCATTGCCTCCGTGATCGGCCTACCTTTGACCAAGGGACGATGTCGTGCGATGACGTCACAAATATGCGATGACGTCAGGTCGTGATAATGCCATATGTGAAGTCATCACGTGATGATGGTTTTTGCATCACCCGTGTTGACGTGGAGGCCGACGTTAGATTGTCGTGATTTTGTGTTTAAGGCCTTCGCTTTCAAAAGTAATTGCCAGAGTATAACACAAGAGCTTTCACTCAAATGTCCTTGATTTGGCTTTACAAGTCCAGCCATTTTCTAAGATATAGTTTTACCACCAGGTTTCTTTCTTCGATGACCAGCGGAAACCAAGTTCTTCTTAAAAGGCAGTATCTCTTAATTAACAACGATTCACCAAGCACGCGTTGATGGTGTCAGATGATGTTTAAAAAAATATGCGACGATAAGTTTGAGGAGGCCGTAGATACTGTAATGACCCCAGTCTGACTCATATCGCGCAATAAGTTTGTCTAGTTTGTTAATGAAACACTAATCATTTTTGCATATTTAAATATGAAGTGCTGAATTCTTCGCGGAGAACACCAAACACAGTTCCAGGTTTTCGGTGTAGCGCCGTGTAAGGAAAGAGGCGCGTCATTCCTGTCTTCTTCTTTCTTACCAATTTGTACGCGGCCCTACACCCAAAACCTGCAATGAAATATCAACTAGCCTGCATTGACACCCTTGTTCATCATATATAGCTCTGTTACTTGAGCGACATGTATCCGGCTATTTGCAGGCTACGCTGGTAACGGCAAATAAAGGCCCTGAATAACGCAGCACCTAACATGAGGAAATGCGCGAGATACTGCTAGAAAGAAAATGGAAACAAAACAAGTACTTCAACATATATGCATAATATTAAACAATATTGCTGCGTTTGTCCACAGGAGCAAGTCCTTGAGGAGGTACAAAATGACCATTTAATGTTGGAACTCATATGAAGAGTTTAAAGAAAAAGTCCTCTTTACAAAATTCATTTTCACAATATACAAAGAGGTCGGTCTGCGAAAATCGTATTCAACAACTCCAGGAAAGCTTCGTAGACTGGAGAATGAGTCCGTTGTTATAGCTCCTACTTAGCCAGGCCTTCGCATAGCGAACACAGCGTTCAGGACATCGGCCTTTTGCGATGCGGATCTGAACGCCGATGCCCAGAGAGTCTTGGGGCCTGCCTTTGTATGTCTTGCCGTTGATGCGCGTCGCACCGTGTGCAACTCCACCAGAGGCCACCACTCGTGTGCCGCCCCTGCTGCGGTACAGGTCGTACTCGCCGTGTACAGAGCCTCGTACGTTGAAGTTGCGGTAATTGCGACCTCCGCCAGAAGCCTCCACGTTAAAGAGGCTTTGCAAAAAGGCGTTTTAAACAATCGTTCTCCAGCATAGAGACAAAGAGAACGCACGCTTATGTAGCCAACAGGCTGCACCATTCAGCACAGCGCACTTCGAGACGAAATATATATGTTCAAATTGTGACACAAAGAGATATACATCATTGGACACACGATAGAAATAATTCCCCCGTGGTCAAAATTTGCCAATGAAGGCCAGAACACCAGTAAAATGGTTGTTGTGTGCGCAGGGTTTAAAACGTTGGGTTTCCTTGTTATGTTGTACAGTTACGGAACCTTTCGCGAGCATCATCTCGTCAACGGGTGTTTGATAAGGGCAGCCTGAACTCCTGAGATTTATCTGGCCAGTGTGATAGCATCGAGGCCGCTTCAACGACGTCAGATGCCATATTAAAATAGTTCAATACGATAGAAGTATTCGCGGTGCCTGCTATTGCTGCGAATGATCAAAAAAATCAGCTTTAGAACAGACGCCGTCTCATATCAAACCTCGCTGTAAAGCACCTAGATATACAGAATGTTGTCCATAAATTTTACATCATTTTTACATGAGTAGGCTTCCCTGTTAGTATTTGTGCTAGATTCAGGTGTCGGGATGTCTGTCGCCAATATGCGCTCTTTCTCTTCGGCATATTCATATTCCACCTAACATGAACACGTTCTCTTTTAAGGTGTTTAACCATCGCTTGCGACTTGTCTTGTCATTGCTGAAGACTACGATGTCGTCTCCAAATCGTAAATTGATGAGACACGCTACTTGGAATGCTACTAATTATAGTAAGCGAAAGAAGGGGAATTCTAAGGGCTCGTTTTTCATTGGTAGAAACAACGTTAATGAGAACTAACAGGCAATCAAGCCAAGGAAAGTATAGGGGGATTTAGTCGTATTAATTGCTATATAAATCAGAATAAATTAAACTGCACGAAAAGATAATTTGCCGCAGGTAGGGACGGAACCTTCAACGTTCGAATAACGCGTCCGATTCTCTCCAATTGAGCTACGGCGACGGTCATCCTCCCGTCCACTTTATCCGGTATATATGTGCATTTAAACTTTGAAGTGTTAGTCAGCGCCGCTTGTAGCCACGACGACGAGTGTGGAACACTCTTTCTTCTTCCTGCTGGCGTGATGTAGCACGTGATATTTTTGCGAGCTGGCAGCGGACCAAGAATGCCGCGCATACTACCTGAAGGCATGATAACTTGCCGCCGGTCTCTGCCGGTGGAAAGCTATTTCTTCGTTCACTGTAATATGTTCTCATTTATACCACAACTGCTACAAATAACATCTCCTACACCTTCCTTGGATTGACTGTCCGTTTGTTCTTGTTAACATTATTATAATAAGGCAGCATTTAACCAAATGAAACTGTTATGCTTGCATCGCGCGCTAATCACTCATAACATCGTAGTGATACATAAGACACTTCGCGAACGTAAAACTACCTCTCAGACGGATTTTAGCACTAGCCCTTATTTTATGGATACTTAAGCTGTTAGCCAGTTATTGAAAGATCATTCCTGCCAATGTATGTCACAAAACAAAGATCACAAGAACGAGCCAAAATGAATACGCACCACTATACTATTTGCACCACTATACTCTTCTTGTCAAGCAGCAAACGGAGGAATGAACTATAGTCGGATAGAACATTAGAAGTACGTGGCATTTACCCCTCAAATGCGAATGCACACAAGACTGCACCAGTGAGCAGTGCAAATTGACGTCAGGAGCCGGACGGCCGGTGACCCTGCCTTCGGAGAACATTGCCGAGTGTATGAGCGGGACTACTTCTTTAGTCGCGGAGGCGAGCGGTTGCTCGTTTCGCTAGTCTGGGCGGAGCCTCTCCCGACTTCTTATGTTGTGCCCGACTATAAGTGTTGATCCTTCTGAAGAGAAGGCCTAACGACTGAGCGCCGTTATAGATAAAAAACTGAGGCACATCTCTGTATGAAATAGTTATGTCGCTATGTTGCTTCAAAATTAGGGTACTCAGTGTCTGTGTTATTCTCACGCCACAAGTGCCACCGTAAAATTGAAATCACTAATGTACGTCTCAGCAGCACAAATATATTTCTACATTCGTTATGACACTTTGTATGAGTACATGACCATTCCTGAAGCACAAAACCTTCCGTCATACGGAGTTCCCACAAACAGTTAAATCAATCGGTCCCTTACTCTTGGAGCAGGCGGTTGAAAGTTAAAGTTGAATCCGTAACAGATGACATAGAACACTATCGGTTCCTTCCCATGAGTGGCTGACAGTACTCGCAGAAATCATGTACTTTCAAGATGTACGATTTAAGCAATGTTCTGTGTAATCGAATTTATTCATCATTTCGTAGGAACTCTGGAGATTTATGTGAGAAAAGGGCGATATAAGATTGAGGGGTATGCCGTAGGAGGAATGTTTTTATTAATTTTGATGGCGTGCCTTTATAGTGCACGTAATTAATATTGTCAGAGTGCCTTATTTCGCATTTGTTCATTGTCACCTGTCATACTGCGTAGACGCATGGGGATGGACCTATAAAACCTACCTTGAACCTATCCGCATATTACAAAAGCAAGCACTTAGAATAATAGATAATGCGGCCTGTAATTAACACAGCGCTCCTTCGTTTCACAAGTTGGAAATTCTACCTTTTGATAATATACGGCAACCTAAAACAGCAGTCACCGTCAGTAATATTATTACATACAGTGTACCTTTCGATGTATCAGTATTTTGTTCCTCCAACCGCGCAACTAGATGCATGGCATCGCGCAATTTTAATCTTCCACCTACAAACAAAGTCTATGGTGAACGCTGACTACAGTTCGCAGGAGTTAAAACATGGAATAAAATACCACTTCAGATAAAAGATGCAAAGTGTTTCCGACATGCACTTAAGAAATAATCGCTCCATGAAGAACAATAAAATATAACCATGCACAAAACCTTACACTTATTTTTGGTGCCTCGATTATACTCGTTTTGATTATATAATGACGTACAAAAGTGAAAACAATGATGATGATGATGATGAAAGAACTTTAGGGTGATTCCACGTAAGATCGAACAAACGATGGCTGGTCGACCTCTCAAATTTATTTCAAAATTTTATATATTATTGCCTGATGAGTGGAAAGAAGAGATCCGCAATTTGTTTTGCCGCCAAAAATTTTTTCGAACCACAGGAAATCAATAATGACGAAGAGGTGGAGTGGAGCGCTCATCCGCTCTGCTGTTTTGGCCAACTTTCGTTATGAATTGCACAAAATATATTAAAGTTAGGTAGCTGAAATTTATTTACCTAAATATATGCATGTTTTTGCTTCTGCTCAGGTATTTTTAGTTTAATGTGTAGTGTAGATGTTTTTATAAAAACCTCAAAAATGGCCAAATCGGCAAAATTTTCTTTACTTTGAAGGTCTTTATCTCAAAAAAGCCTTGTAGCAGAGGTACGAAAATTCCGCATTACGTTCTTCGCATGTGTATCTACCAAACTGCCAAATCTTGTATTTATATAACTTTCCGGTAAAAAGATATAATCGGGCTAAGTTCACGAAAACACCGAACAATGAAAACTTCTGACGACAATTAAAAAAAAAAACCCATTTTTTAAATTTCTTAAACTTTGTCCACTTATTCTCCTCCACATCAGCTTTCACAATCATTAAAAACATGTTGCATAATGTCGTTGCACTAATAGTTACGGCCCATCCAATGAGACCCTTAGGCAAGGATGCGCAATTCCGACTTCTTGCCCAGCCAGTGTATAAAATGCAGGCAGGGTTGAATTTCTTTTTATTAAAAGGCCAGCAGGTACCTAAAAAGGTGTCGCCGGCACTGGAGACGTTAATTTTGAAATTATTTGGTCACTGCAGCGGCCACGAGCGCGGGGCTACCGAGCAGGCGCGCGCGCACCCGAGATGCTCGTTGTAAGAGACGGCGCAGTGAGAGCTCGTTCTCGCGTCCTCAGACCGATTGAGTTCGAAACAGCAACACCTCTCAGGTGACTTGAACGCACGTGCACTGGAGCTTCGCTATTCTATCCGCCCTCTGTTCGCATCTCAGCTAGGCGCTGATAACACGGCGGAGATGGAAGCAAGATGAAAACTCTATAAGGGAGCTATGAGCGCTCGCTTCACGCACGCTGCTGCCAGAGAAACTGTGCTGCGCCAGTTGCGATCAGCGAAAAGCATGAACGTGGCGCTCCAGTGGCAAAGCAAAATATGGATTGTCAAAGGAAAGAAAAGCAAAACTATCGGTAACCGGATGCGCTTGCCTATCTTAGATGTCGGCAGCAGACGGCGTGAACTGGCCGCGCGTTCGGTGCGCTGTTCACACTTCATTCGGCGCGGATAGTTCTTGTGCTTTGCTCTTACTCTACTCCTCCTGTGCGTCTCATGACGAGAAAGTATAGCTCTGAATGAGTCTATTGTGGAGACTACCTTTCGAAGCAAAAGAAGCTTAAAGGAGTGCTGACACGAATTTAAAAAAAATTCCCATTGTTGCTCTAAATAAAAATACTGGTGTCGAGAAACGTAAAACGACTATTGTGGTGCCTGGGAATGCATCCTATATATTTTAATTAGCGCCACCTTAAAAAGACACTTTCGGTTTCGATATCGAGGGGGTGGCTTCTCAGTGTCGTTTCATAGCAGTGTGACGTCACGGAGATACAGAAATTCGCGACGTACTAGCGAGAAATCCGTCATCTGCTCGTGGTGCAATAGACAACGATGACTGAATTGTCGTCCAGTGACCCTGACAGTGATTTCTACGATTTAGGCTGCACGCAGGACGCAGAACTCGCGAACTCGGAGGAACTGTCTTGACTTGTGGGGATAATGTCCTTGCAGTCTGCCTGGCTTGCAAATGCTCAGCGACGAAAACTTCAAAGTCAAATTAAAATATTTTATACGTGTTCTCCGACTCCAGTGTGTGGACAGCGTGGACACTGCATACCAACGAAGCAAAAAATGTCCCTTTTGCGATGTCTCAAAATCGTCTCAGTACTCCTTTAATTATTGCAAAGTAGCCAAAATTTCTCAGAGTTACCGACCTAGACATAAATGCTTTGAAGGAACGTTTAACGCCCGAAAGATCAGTGACTGTCAGTGAGACGGACTACTTGTGCTACGCATGCTTTTGCTACCACTGCAATGAAAGATCTTCACGGAACGCACAGTTTAACGATGACATTCTTATGCCCCCTGAAAAAGAAATCGACGCAATTAACGAGATCACTGCGACTACCGGTGCACGTGCGTTCAAGTCACCTGAGAGGTGTTGCTGTTTCGAACTCAATCGGTCTGAGGACGCGAGAACGAGCTCTCACTGCGCCGTCTCTTACAACGAGCATCTCGGGTGCGCGCGCGCCTACTCGGTAGCTCCGCGCTCGTGGCCGCTGCAGTGACCAAAAAAATTCAAAATTAACGTCTTCAGTGCCGGCGGCACCTTTTTAGGTACCTGCTGACCTTTTAATAAAAAGAAATTCAATCCTGCCTGCATTTTATACACTTGCTGGGCAAGAAGTCGGAATTGCCCATCCTTGCCTAAGGGTTTCATTGGAGGGGCCGTAACTATTAGTGCAACGACATTATGCAACATGTTTTTAATGATTGTGAAAGCTGATCTGGAGGAGAATAAGTGGACAAAGTTTAAGAAATTTAAAAAATGGGGTTTTTTTTTTAATTGTCGTCAGAAGTTTTCATTGTTCGGTGTTTTCTTGAATTTAGCCCGATTATATCTCTTTACTGGAAAGTTATATAAATACAAGATTTGGCAGTTTGGTAGATACGCATGCGAAGAACGTAATGCGGAATTTTCGTACCTCTGCTACAAGGCTTTTTTGAGATAAAGTCCTTCAAAGTAAAGAAAATTTTGCCGATTGGGCCATTTTTGAGGTTTTTTATAAAAACATCTACACTACACATAAAAACTAAAAATACCTGAGCAGAAGCAAAAACATGCATATATTTAGGTAAATAAATTTCAGCTACCTAACTTTAATACATTTTGTGCAATTCATAACGAAAGTTGGCCAAAACAGCAGAGCGGATGAGCGCTCCACTCCACCTCTTTGTCATTATTGATTTCCTGTGGTTCGAAAAAATTTTTGGCGGCAAAACAAATTGCGGATCTCTTCTTTCCACTCATCAGGCAATAATATATAAAATTTTGAAATAAATTTGAGAGGTCGACCAGCCATCGTTTGTTCGATCTTACGTGGAATCACCCTTTATGTTGTAATGATTACCTACATTTGAGTATGTGCTATCATGCACATGAGTTAAGCACTACCTCATCTTAAACTGTAACGAAATCTTTTTGTATACTTTTGTTTCCTTTCCCTAATTAGTTTTGTTTTGATGATGTTTTGCTTTCATTCACAAGTTGATATTGTGCTTATATAATTTTTTCCGTCAGACCCCCTACTAGCCTATGGCTATGGGTCTCATCAGTGTTGTGAATTTATATAAACTGTATCGTAAACAACCTGAATAAAGTCTTGAAAGTCTTGAAATATAAGCGAAGGAGCGGTTTGGCACTTCCTAATCAAAATTCTGTAGCTTCTTTTAGTGTACATTCTTACAGTGAGTTTAACTGTGCCGTGCTGCTGTAAGGTGGCTATATCAATGAGTAATCTGTTAATTTATAAGGCATATAAGCAGGTGGAGAAACTATGTATCGAAATAGCCGAGCAAAGAAGGAAGAAAGAAAACAAGAGAGAAGGCAGGGAGGTTGACCGGACACATGCCTGGTTGGCTACCCTATGCTGGGGGTATCGGAAAGGGGAGTATAAAGACGAGAGAGAGAGGGTAGGAAATATGGAAAAGATCTGTATATGCCTTGACGCGTATATGTCTTGACGGTCGCGCTCAACAACAAAGGCATTCACTTTCTTATGCGATTAGGGCAGTGTCGTAGCCAGGGGGGGGGCACCAGGCCCGTGCCTCCCCCCCCCGAAATTTTAGGAGCTTGCTCCTTATGCTCGGGGCTTGTCCATCGCCGTAGTAGCGGCTAGTTCTCATTGCCCAGGACCGGTAAAGTATAGCCTGTCTCAACGCACGCTCGCGGGAAAGTAACGTCTTCATCATCTTGTTGTTCGAGCACCGTGATGATGATATTAACGCAGGCGAAACCACACATAGCAAAGCCAACTCTAGCATGCGGCGCTCACTCCACTCCGGCGCGTTCTCTAATTTGATAGGAGACCGCTAGAGGGCCACAACTGCGCGCTTCCTCTCTCTTTCGACAGCCGTCAGTCAATGTGCTTCGAATACTAAGAACATGAAAGAAGAAGGCAAGGCGGCGGAGCGGAGGGCTCGCAAGGCAGCATCAGTGCGGGCACGCCGCCAAGACCCCGCGGTGAGAGCTGGCGAGGCTGAAGAGAGACGTCAGCGTCCTGCAGACCCCGAGATACAAGCTCGCGAAGCCGAAGTGGCGAGAAAACGTGGAAGAGGTACAGGCGCGGGATGCAGCGAACGCCACCTGAACTCGGTGGCGCCGACGCGCGCTTCAAGCGCGATTCGAACCACACGTTCGGTCACAGCTGCAAGGTCTGCGCCCTCTTGTTGTTCAACAACAACCTGACCACAGTCGCTTTTATAACAACGCGTGACTTCTTTATATGACAGTAGAGGAATTGTACGGAGCATTCACGGTTTACCCGATTACCTTCGAGCAAGCTCCTCTGACATGATTCACTTCGTGGATACGCTCGGGATTTGTTTTTCTGCCATGTGTTACAGAGCACAAAATGACATTCAACCACACTCACCTGCCCGGACCCCACGTCAGATCAAGGTCGTGCGCCCCTGAAAAAAAATTCTGCCTACGCCACTAGGAAATGGAGGAATGCGCAAGTAACCGACGTGCTATCTACCGATATCGAAGGTCGCTACGGTGAACCTTATGAATGAAACGTGCCACTGTCATCGCGAATGAGCTCGAATACACAGTGTCATCGTTGTTAGCTTAAACAGAACTTTCTGTGCATTCACTAATTAGACAAAAGAGCATTCGCATTTAATATTATCATAAATATCCAATACATGGTCCCTAAGAGTGCGCGAAGTGGGAAAGAAAATCGCGTGATTTTCATGTGAATTACGCATACTCTGGTAGCCTCGGTAGCCTGAACAGCGTTATACAATGAAAATCACGTTCTCTCCGTTCAGTATAAACGTCTTATCTGTTATGCGTACTCGCGGATGATCAAAGGCTACATACATTGGCGCTGGTAACAGCAACAACTGGAAACAACAAAAACCAAAAAATTAAGGCAGCTTCGCTCTAGTGGTGCCACGTCTGAAGGAAGTGCGGAGCTCTGTGATCTTCCTTGTTTCTCTTCAGTGTATCTTTCTTTCCTCCTCTTCTCTCTCTTTCTTTTTCTCTTTTTCCGTTTTTTTCAGTCTTTTGTCTCTTTATATATTCCTCTCTATCTATTTCTTTCTCTTTCGAGCTCTTTATGTTTTCTTCCTATATTTTCCCTTTCTTTCTGTCTCCTTCTATTTCTCACTTGCTTCCATTTTTTCTATTCTTATACGTGGTTTTGCTTGCGTAACGCCAATCGACGACAGCATACGATAGTCCATGCCCCCAAAGTGCTCCGCACTTATGATCATCAAGGAGCTCGAAAAACAAGAGCTAGAAGACTTCTCCGTGTCGCGAGTGAGCGCTCACCTATCGTCGTCAAGGCGCTCGAAAAACGAGAGGTGGAATACTTCTCCTTCGCGCGAGCGAGCACTCACTTATCGTCATCAAGGTGCTCGAAAAACACGAGGAAGAAGACTTCTGCTTGGCGCGAGCGCGCGCTCAATATGCTACAGATGGCTATGCTATTCATTTTTTTGCCTTTGTTACGCCAAGCTACGTCGGCTTCTATGACAGCATAGGACAGCATACGACAGGCCGGGCCCCTGAAGTGCTCCGCATTTACAAAATTAACAGCATTAGAGGAAGCACGCGAAGTAGTCGGAGCAACGTAAATGATGTAGCATCATCGAATATGGCAATTACCTGCGAGGGCGAAGGGCGGGGCAATAATCACAGCACGAGCCATGGCAAGTAGGGAGGTTCTCTCGTGATGTCCGAGGAACACAGAACGGCAATGCTCTTCCATTAGGGCCACCAACTTGTATAGGAGCTTTATCATTACGTCAGCGTTAGTTTTTGCCAGCGGCGTATCCTATGGCCAGCCAATCCTCTGCATACGCTCATCGTGGGAAAACCCGTCTCACAGACCAAAAAGAAAAAGGCATGGACGTCAACGCGGAAGGATATCTAGGCAAACGCCTTCAAATGTATCCAGTGTCAACGAAGAGTCGACATGGACTGGCGGATTGTTTGCACTCTCACCATCTTTTTCCTGACGTGTTGGCTCGCGTTAGATTCGATCGACTTTCTGAGCTCGTCTGAACACTACTGGGTTTAGCTTTCTGAGTTCCATCACGCAGTGAGCTTCAAAGCGTGGCGTAGCTCAATGTTGCAGTGGGGAGCCGCGCTGGAATGTGCTTTGCTTACGAGTTTGTTAGGCACATGCATGTGTGTCCTCGCCGTTCCTAGGTAGATATAAGCTGTCAATTACGTGTGGCGTATACCCGTACGCCGCGACCCATGGTAAACGGGTTTTGCCACATGTGTCTGGAGAAAGGGTTTGACGACGTACGCGGCAGACTTTTCCCAATATTCATGTGATGAGCCGACAGTCACATTAGCCAAATCCTTTTACCCTCGCCTGCCAGATTTGGTCTATACCAAGTTAAGGAGGCGATCATGAGGGCACCCAGACGTAGGCGGTTCGATAGATAGATAGATAGATAGATAGATAGATAGATAGATAGATAGATAGATAGATAGATAGATAGATAGATAGATAGATAGATAGATAGATAGATAGATAGATAGATAGATAGATAGATAGATAGATAGATAGATAGATACGCTCAAAGTGCCAAAGGTTCGCTAAGAAATGCTTCGCATTTATTATACGCACTGAGAGCTCACATAAGCTGCTTAGTTCGTAGTGGACAAGCTGATATTGGACATACGTGTGCCTGCGACTACGCAGAGTCAAGCCCGCAATAATTCTAAGACTACAACCTTAATATAGTATAATTTACATGCACCTGTACTTCCATTTTCAAGGGAGGAGAGTGCTCGAATGAACTGGCAAAACAATTAAAGAGAGAATACGAGCCCACTTCCCTGTGTGGAGCTGACTGGGGCCAAATCTCCTACGGGAGTCGTCTACGTGATGGGTAAGCGTGGAGTTTTGTTGTAAACTGCAGCCTTGCCTGTACTCAGGGCTGGGCAGTATCGCGATACAAGAGTATTGCGATAGTATTTCAGAGATATTTTTGAGTATCTGTATTTCTGTATCGAGATACATTTGAAAAATGTATTTGTATCTCAGTAATGAAATACGTTTACGCTGTATCGTTTGAATCGCGATACTATGCAGGACACGGGTATCTCGTTACCTTTTTTGTGTAGGAAATGAGTTGAGGCGTGCTTCCAAGGGGGGAATGACGTTTCTTTTTGTTTGTTTTTGTGCCAAGACAAGCAAAGGCGCACCGCCGGTCGCCGACAGAAAGGGCGCCAATGGTTTCCCTTCAAGCACAGAATGGCCCATGTGGTAAAGCGCGCGACGCCACATGCGGCATATTCGCGGAGGCAGTGTTGTCGGCCTCTGCCGACGAAAGTCGCTGTATCTCAAGGCCAGTGCAGCACGCTTAATTTTTTTCGGGTGGCAAGCCATTGCTTCGTGACCCGCCGCGCGGATACCACCTTGGAACAGAGGCTTTGCAATGCTTCGCGTGCGTTCAGTTCTTAAAGCGGCGGCCCTTCCAAAAGCACTTTCCGTAGTTGCGGCGGAAGTGACTAGAAGAAGGCTATCTTTTTCACGCTTTCAGCCACCTTGCCGCGTGTCAGGGTGCCTTCCTAATTGATTACAAGCGTGAAACGGTCTTTTGTACCAGGCTCCCCCACCACCAGAGCCGACTTCGCCTCTTACGGCTTGCTGAAATCGGTGCTGGTAGCGTCGGTGGCGGTGACAGCATTATTGATGAGTGATCCTTTCGGCCGAGGTGACGAGTGCTCGCTGTAGTTTGTGATGGGGTGCTCTGAGCAGCTGTCGCTGGTTCCACGTCTGTTTAGAGAGCTGGCAGTAGCAACTTGGGGAGGTCTTAAACGCTCTCACCCCCGAAGAACTTGATATTAGGAAGCCAATGTCGGAATTGTGCTGTATTTATATATTGGGCTCCATTGCACATAGGTAATTATGGCCGGCCTACATGGGCAGCGGAAGCCTCAGCCGTGTGACCCGGCGCCGACCGGGCCAGACGGCTGAAGATTACGAAGATGGGGGCCAACTTCGGCTTCTGAACGATCAGAACAACCCCACGTCAGGGCCGAAGTGTTTCACTATCTAGATGACCCGAGAAGAGATATCGCCATGCTGCACTGCTATCCGGCTATGAAGGCGGTATTTATTTACTATAATACGGATTGTGATCGGCTGCAGCGTGGTTTGTGATCGGCTGTCGAAGTGTGAAAACGCAAATATAACGCAAACACCAGCGTCGGTTTAGAATTTACGGGCAACACAGCTCACGACGGCGATTTCAGAATTTCGAGGCACAAGAAACCAGCGTCTACAGGTGCTGCCATGTTGTTGATTTTTTTTCCTAGCGCTACCGTTGCTGCCCAACACTAAGCGCTTTGGTTGCTACCGTGTGCTTGCTTTACTCGCCCAACGCTCGTTCTTTTTTGCGGCTTTGCTGCTGCTGCCCGACGCAAAGAGAGTTGCTTGCTGTCGTGTGCTCGCTCTACTCGACCAACGCGTGAGCACATACGCTATGCAGACGCTGAGCAGGCGACGCGGCTCGGATGAATACATCGCGAGAGGTGTTTGCTCTTACTATTGGCGTAGCAGCCCCGCAGATTCCACAGTGCTGCAAACCAGCTTGTGAGATGGCGGCGTCAGCATTGCCTCTTCTTTCGAACTTTCGTAGGGTTATGACCGGCACATTAAATAGCTGTTTGACATTTTGACCGCACAAAAAAGGCGAGGACAGAGGGACGTACGACGAAACGGGCGGTAAACTTTCAACTCATTTTATTCACTGAAAGACGTAGCAATACATAGCCATTCATGACATGCGCAGACGCAGTTGCTTCCGCTCATCAGTCTGGTGGAGCTGCAACTTGTCGAAGAAAGACATTTCTCATTGAAATAATCTGATAGAGGTGTCACTGACACAATCATCACTTTTCTTTCTAATAAAGTACGCTTCTAATAGCTCTCGCGCTGTTTGGTCTTGACTTCTGCCCAGAATCTTTATCTCCTGAAACTGTGGTTCACACGCGCAGTCTTTACAGTGCGCAGGCAGGTGCGCCAAAACGTCTGCTTTTTTTACCTTTTGCTCGTGTTCCCTTGAAATTTGAAAGTTTGCCGCCCGTGTCGTCGTACCTCCCTCTGTCCTCGACTTTTTTGTGCGGTCAAAATGTCAAACAGTAAGCACCAACTAGGCCAAACGCAAGTTCTCATCAACCTTAAATAGCGTATGGCCAAATGTATTTTAAATACGAAGAATTTTTAGCGAACCTTTGGTTCTTTGAGCGTTTCTATCTACGTATCTATTTCTCTATCGATATATCTAGCCGCCTATGTCTGGGGGCTCTCATGATCACCTCTTCAACTAATTGTAGACAAGAATTCGCATGGGAAGGTAAGAGAACTTGACGATTATGACTGTCGCGTCATGACATCAATAGCGTGTAAATCCTGTCGCGCATGTCGTCAAACCTTTTCCTCCAGACAGTTGTGGCGCATGACCGTTTACCACGGGCGGCGGAGTACAGTTGTGCGCCACAGATGATTGACAGTTCATATCGGCCCTGGGACTGCCAGAACAGACATTGGTAATTTAAATGCGAGGGTGTTAAGAACATTTCCCGCTAAAGGGAACCATGAGGCGATGCGAAGCCGGAGCACTTGCACGATCGCGTTCCGTTGGTGTTCTTTGGGCATGCTACCGACCTCGCGTCCTGGAACGCGAAGAGGAACGCTACGCGCGTCTTGTCTTCCCTCTGGCCTGGCCGTTAATTCTCACAGGGCGAGCGGGGAACGCAGTCGGCAGGTGTGCGAGAGGGGGGTAGCGTAGGAGAGTAGAGAGAGGGGGAGGGGACGCGCATGCGCTGGTGCTCATCGCGGCGTTGCGCAGGAGAATTTCGGCATGTCTAGCCCGCGTTTCAGAGGAAGAGTGGAAAGAGGGAGGGGAAAGGGAGATAGAAAGTAGAGAGGGGAAAGGGGAGGGTACGTAGAAAGGGACGGGGAGAGGGGAATGGGAGAGGATGAGAGGATAGGGTGAGGGGAGAGGGTATGCGCATGCGCAGTAAGGGTAGTCACGCCGCACACCACCACCACCGGATTGAACTCCGCCAGAAGATACTTCGCATCTAAAAACCGACATCGGCAGTGTTGACCCGACGAACAGAAAGAATAAAAATTTGGTTCCCAGAAGGAATCGAACCCACACATTCTGCGTGGCAATCATGTATTCTACAACAGAGCCACGCCAGGCCTAAGAACTGCTCTGAAAAAACAACCTATCTAGACGTAATGTCGCTGTAACGTCATTTGGGGTTGTGGTGCTGGTTTTCTAATTTTATAAGAAAGCAACAAACACTACATATGTACTCCTATGATAGAGGCGTCATATCAGATTAACGTCAGTGGTTCCAGTGTTGGCTCCGCTTTTATAAAGCAGTCTAATAAACATTACATTTGTATTACAATGATTCAACAAGCTACATTGAAGCATTGTTCGGCCCCGTAGCAATACAATAAGGTATCTTACGCATGATATTCACATGACTGCATCATAAAGTGTAGTTAGTTTTCATAATACTGACGTACTTACTCTAACGTAACGTCTTACGTCGCACCATAAGTTACCCTTTAATGTCCAGTGTTGTCGACGTGCGTGGTAAGCCCATGATATGCACACAGCTACTACACTTACAAAAACACGTCGATCCACCTCGTAACGCTGGCTGAAAGCCATAAAATACAGCATAGAAGTACTCGCTGATTGCTTTGCATCGAAACAGATTGCCACAACGCGTGGGATCTGCCGAATTTATGCATCAATTTTTTACAAACACAAAATTTCCATGATATATGTCACTTTCCAGGTAGATTTTACATGGTATCCTCCAGATAGCTCTTATTTTACCCCAGGTACACCAGCCTATAACAACGGGTCAGCCGGGGTGTACGCCCCGCCGCAGCGGCCAAAGGAGACGCGGCAATTGCTGTTTTTGTCTACACGCCGGTCTACGCACGCAGCGATCCGATAACTTTATTTGGATGAATGTTTAGAAGTCCTCGGCATTTCCCCCTTAAAGGCGAATGAACACAATGCCTGAATCAATTGGCACGGACTCTGGACGGACGTGATGATCCGGACCTCCGGTGATGCCGCCTTCGGAGGACATAGCCGAGTGCATGAGCGCGACTATTCCTTTAGTCGCGGAGGCGGTCGGCTGCAGCCTTCGATCGTCTGGGCGGGGCCTCTCCGGATTTCTTAAGTTGTATCCAATTATACAGCATAAGAGCTGCGCTGTAAAACGTAAATCGTCCTGTGCGAGCTATTTGCATTTCATCCATACTATATAGTTATTATCTCGTCACTCCATGTATATCTATGCCTTCCTTGACTGTTTGCCTTCAATTGATAACCATTCTGTGGCTGTGACAGTCTACCTGTTTGTCCTACGCATTACGCAGCCAGCCCAGTTTCACCTCTTTCGCTTCATGTCAACAAGAATATCCTCTACCCCTGCTTGTTCCCTGACCCATTCTGTCGTCCCCCTATCTGTTAATGTGACTCCTGTAACTTTTCGTTGCATTGCACGCTTCGTGGTCCTCACCTTTTCTCCAAATGCGCTGTTGTCCAAAATGTCTGAGCCCAAGTATGCAATAACGGTATGTAGTGATTGCATACTTTTCGTTTTATTTACAGCGGCAAATTTCCTGTTATCATTCGAGAGTGCCTGCCAAATGCGCTCCAGCACATTCTTTCTCTTAAGTGAATATTCTTTTCGTTATTGGGCTTTCTTTGTTAGTAATATGTGGGTTCGTGAATTTATTTCATTGATATGCGCGCCAGGTGTTCGTAAATCCCGGTTATCCTAAAACTAAATGATATTGTTCTAAGCAGCAGTACGAAAACGAGACAAGGCGTCATTTTAAATGAATTCGGTAACGTGACACGTTAAAAGCCTGCTGAGATATTTATCGAGAGTGGGAGATTATTTCGACAAAGGGAATCTTCCTTCCTTATGACCTAGGTTCTCTCCTTGATATCACTTTTCATCACAAAAATGAGGAGCGGTGGAAATACAATTTTCCATCAAGATCTCCCTGCTTCGTAACAGTCAGACACTGCATGGCCATAATGTCCAATGGACCTTTCCCTACACCGCTATGCTGTGCTCTAGCCCATGGCGGGCGCGCAAGGCACTGTGGGAGCAAAGAGCTGCCGCCCTACGTTCAACGTTCTTCCTACTGTCTGCTCGCCGAATTTTGTGCGTGGGCTAGATTATTGTGCCTTGTGATCACTGGAGGCTTCACCTTGCGACACAGTTTCAAAATACGAGGAAGCGGACTGACGTCCTGTGTTCCAGGTGGTGATAACAGCACGATAATGTATGCACGCATTTTGACCCACAACGGTGGACTAGTGGTTATTGTGCTCGACTGCTGACCCGAAGGTCAAGAAATCGAGTCCCGGACGTAGCGGCCGCATTTCTGATTTAGGCGGGAATGCTTGAGGCCAGTGTACTTATATTTAGGTGCACGTTAAGGAACCTCAGGTGGTCGAATTTTCTGGAGCCGTCCACTGCGGCATCTCTCATAACCATATCGTGGTTTTGGGGCGTTAAACCCCATCAGGTATTATTATTATTATTATTATTATTATTATTATTATTATTATTATTATTATTATTATTATTATTATTATTATTATTATTATTATTATTGCACGCATATTGTTTCACGGTGTGTATAAACACGACAAGATCATGAGGGAATAAGATGATGGTGCGGCGGATAAACCGGTAAGGACGAGGAGGATGGTTTACACTTAGGAAACCCTTTGCGCAAGGGAACTTGTCCACTTTGCAATTTCTGTAGCCTGCAATGACATTTTTGGTGCTGCCATGCTGCCTGTCTTCGCGGGCAGTAACACTAGCCACGAACAATGACGACGGAGAAACTGCAAAACGCTTTGGAATGCACATCTAGGTAGCCTTTGAAACGAAGGAGTCGTGGAACTTGCCGATATATCGGTGCTGCAAAATAATTATGAAATGTTTGTGAAATAAATGAAATGTTTTGCTGAGCCATACTTTGTACTCGGACATAGCTGTATATGACACTGGGGGTTTTTAAATTCATTTTTCATTACACTTTTTTAAAAAGTATAGTGAAAATCCAATAGTTCAGTTTAGAGAAAACATTGGCTATCAAAAGCACGCACACTGTCGAAATCAGCCAATGAAGGTTTAGAAAAAATAAAAAATCACAGCATATCCACGGAGTGAATTATGATGAGTGGGCGAAGCTGCGGAGGTTCATCGGTAAACCGTGAATCTTCCGTGAATTCTGCCCAGTACATCATCACCGACGTGAGATCGGGCGCGTTTATACTAAAGGTTCGATGAGTTATGACGACTTGCAGCTGACTTTAATTTTACATGTACGCTATGAATTTTCATTGTTTAGAAAACATTGCTTTAGAAAACATCTGGCGTCTTTCGTTAAGCAGCTGGCGTCTTTTCGTTTTGCTTTAGAAACATCTGGTGTTCTTTCGTTTTGCTTTTAGAAAACATCTGGCGTCTTTCGTTGGTTTATATCATCAATCAACGGCGTTTTGAACAAAATTTTTATTGTTTAATCACGCACAGGAGAAATCTCACCAGGCACTACCTTGGAGGTAAACAATGGCTGCTAATGGGAATGAGAGGCAGAAGAAGTCGGCTTTTAGCTAACACTTACACTTCTACTTCTACTAACGTTTCCTACTGGAACATGCCAATGGCTGCTAATGGGGAATGAGAGACAGAAGAATTCGGCTTTTAGTTAACGCGCACGCTGCGAATTTTTTATTGTTCAACAACGCACGGAAAAAATCTCCCACCGGCACCACCTTGGAGGTCAAGATCTGGTACTAGCGTTACGACTGGTCACGCACTACTACGACTACGAGGGACGAACGGGTGCCGCCTTAAGGAGCTTCGCCCCTAAAAGGCAATCAGCAACACGCACACTACATGGCTTTCCGCCGCGGCGGTGCAGTATTTAGGTGCTTGGCTGCTGACGCAAAGGTCGCGGCTTGGACCCCAGCCGCAGCGGCCGCAATGCAATGCAGGCGAAATGCTAGAGGCCCGTGTTTTGTGCAATGTCAGCCCCGGTTAAAGAACACCAGATGGTCGAAATTTCCGGAGACCTCCATTACGCCGTCCCTCATAATCATATCGTGGAGTTGGAAATTTAAACCCCCAAAAAATATTCTTAATATTCTTGTTCCACTACAGTTCTTTATCGTTGGGAGGACCCTGCCTGCGTTGTACATTTCAGATATAGGCAGCGATTAGTTGGAATTACAAGCCAGCTCTACGCGAATACGTTGCAAGCAAGCTCTTTTCCGCAGCTACGGGCTCAATCCACTGAATGAGTGGACTCAGTGAGTGGGCTGTTTGCGTAAACTTAAGCGCAAACTATTTGCGAAGTGATTATTTACATTGTTGCTGCTAACTTCAGCTGCGTCCCATGACATGCGTACGAGATACAATGTGGTGTATTCCGCAGCCTACGGCAACAGGCGCGATATAGAAACGATTGATTACAGCATGACGGCACCTATAGAAGGCGTGTGAAGCGGAGAACGTGTACCAATAATGATAAAATGAATTTCCACAACGGAAGCGTTGTTGGAACCAAGTCAGTAAGGGCACAGCCTGCTTAGTTTTCCTGGAAAACCGCCATGCTTGATCGGGTCACCATGCAAAGTTCTGCGGCCTAATTGAATATCTTTATTCATAACCTATGCAATCAATAGTACTTTGAAAAAAGAAATTATATTCGTAATTTAGTCTTTATTCAAATGACAGCAAGGTAATGAAACTACCTGGAATGGTGCTGTTTCAAAGTCAGCTATGAATTCCTCCCGAAGCAAGGTGAAGGTTCAATCAAAATAAGCTCCACCGCCATAGCGATGAATGAATGAGTGGAAATACTTTAGGCAACCTTAATTGTCCTTTTGAGTGTTTTAAATGGGAAGCAGCTTTTGCTCGGGGCTGTGTCCGTCCTTCCATTGGTGACCGTACGCTCATCTTCCACTAAAGGGCACTAAAGGGGGGCAGCATTTTCGATGGATACGAAAATGTTGGATGCCCGTTTACTTAGATTTTGGTGCACGTTAAACACCGCCAGGTGGTCCAAATTTCCGGAGCCCTTCTCTACGCCGTCTCTAAAATCATATCGTGATTTTGGGATGTTAACCCCAGATAATATTATTATACGGAGACGGCAGCGCTGGAAACGTTTCGGTGAAAAACACCACGTAGCGCGAGGAGCATTCCTAACCTTTTCAGTTGCGAATTCTGTCAAGCGGAAGCAACTGATCTTCTCAGTTTCAGATGCACATGATCATGATAGTCCAAAAATATGAAAATATATTTGCGCACACTTCTCAATCGAAATTTAGTTGTGACTGAAATAGTCTGATAAATAAATATGATTTATGTGACCTTCGTGGCGATTTACGTATTTATTACCTGAAAATATTTGAAAGGAATATCAAAATGTCAAATAATCAAAGTTTGAATCATGAATGGAGAACTAAAACTAATGTCTTACCTCGGCACTGTATAGGAAGCCAGGTCAGCGAACAGCGGAAAAAGTGCAAGCGATTGTGTCGTTTTTTTGTTTACACGTGACCTGACTTTCGTTTGTCTACGAGGTTGCCAGCATATTTAGAGCAGATGGCAAATATGAGTTGCAGCTGAAGAAGAAGCCTTTTCGTAGCCATCGGGTTGCGCACTGACCTAAAAAAATCTTAAGAGCCCAAATTCTATTACTGGGCCTTAAAGGGTTAACCCATGCAATGCGTAGCAGAAGCGTAGAACCACGCCAGTTGTTACAACATGGGAACTGCACAGCGTGTGGGTGGATTCAAGGCCCACCCGTTACAAAGCGCTCAGGCTTGATTAATCATCATCGACAAGAGCATCTACAAAGTGTTCAGGTGGGTAGGTGCGCGCATGGCCTTACGCACGCCCAGTGGGTACTTCGCTAATTCGCAAAATGTTGAATTGCGGTGTCGTGGGCGCTTCGGAACTCTACTTGCAGCAGCTATGTACTCTGGAAGAATTTTAACAAGGGTAATGTTATGCGTGCAGAAGTTCCTTTCCTCGTGGCGTGGTTGAGTTGTCCACCGAGAAGCGAGGCCTCGCTCATAATTAAGAAGGCGATACAAACGGGGCCAGATTGCGGTACAGAGTTCTACTCTTGATGGCGATCTTGAATTGCGATCCAAAATTGTTTTTTTATCTTTTTTTTTTAATATAGAAGATGCACCTTTCCCGGATGTGAATGAGGCTGTTTTTGGATTGGGGTGCCTCAAGTTTAATAGATAACTCTAAAGTAGAGCACCAAGTCGGGCTTGTTGGTCACATTCATATTAAAGCCTATCAACTGCGCTTGTAAACGCGGACCAAGACGAGGGAAGACAGGACGCGCGTCCTGTCTTCCCTCTTCTTCGTCCGCGTTTACAAGCGCAATTATTAGGTTTTAAAATGAAGAGAGCTCTCATTAAAGGTATATTTTCTTATACGCAAAAACGAATTAGATGCTGGCGGCAATGGTAACAGTAATTAAGAAAATTTGAATAATTATCTTGCCCGATATAATTGTTAGGGGCAATCTTGAAAATTCAGAAAAACAATACCAGCCAGTGTTCACAGCGTACCTTTTTTGCTTCTTTGTGTCTAGGAAAATACGTTCTCAACAGGTGTCACACAATGTATTGCTGTTCTAGGTAACACGCTCAGGTAATGTATATCGCTCACGGGAAACATTTAATAACTGAAAAATCAATGCCTACCGCTGCTAATATGAGTAGGTAGATTGACCTTTGCTAAGGCTATTTCGTTGGCTGCTAAATACCCACTCTTACGCACTGTAACACTATTTCAAAACGCGATACCGCCATATCAAGAAAAGTATCGTATGGCACAAATGGCATATATTCAATAATCTTGTACGACGATAGGAAAACGCATGTGATCCATACGTGCTCGAACGAAATTACTGGATACGTGGTATAGGTGTCAAATGAGATCCTAATAGGGCGCGCTAGGAAGCAAGCAATGCTCTGCTAAATTCATTCCGCCGCGATATGCCCATAGTTTCCTTAGCGCCTGCTTCGTCGTTCAAGTCACGTGGTCAAAGGAAAACTCACAGTATCGCTTCTGCATTTCTCTATGAAGACTTGAAGGCGAAATCGTCGTCTTGTTTTCCATCTCAGTCGATTTTTTGGTCCTACCCCGGCTCCCTCCGAAAGCTTTCTCAGGCGAACCGGGCTTTGCACTGCCTTCAGGGTCGGAGGCATTGCAAACTTTCTGCACCTCATCTCGTCTCGAAATGGCTCCGTGATCGGCCCATCTTTGACCAGGTAACGATGTCGTGCGATGACGTAGCAAATTGTGGCAATCTGTGACGTCATGATGACAACATATGTAAAGTTTCACGTGATGATCGTTTTATGCATCGGTCATGCCGACGGTCAGTTTTCGCGATTTCGCGTGTGATGCTCTCGCTTTCAGAGGTGATTGCTAGAGTATACCATGACATCTTTAGCTATATATCTCTGATATCGCTCTACAAGTCCAGCGGTGTTCACAGAGATATTTTCTACCACCAGGTTTCTTTATTTTATTTCAGAAGACATGATCTATGCCTTCTGGTTTTCGTCAAATTAGACCGTCAGTTCCCCATGAAAGGCGGAACACCCATTGTTCTTAAAAGGTTGTAACATGCAATGCACGTTACAATCTGTCTGTTATTTAGCAACGGCTCGCGAAGCACACGTTGGTTGTGCCAGATTACGTTTCGAAAAAATACGTGATGAGAAATCTGAGGAGACGATAGTTACTGTAATGACCCTCTCTGACCAACACTGCCAGTGAAGTTTGTCTAGCTTGGTAAATAAGCACGAATCACTTCCGCAAACTTGTATATAAAGTACTAAACAATTACAGATCCGATATGTGAGGGACATGTTTCTGGCTATCTGCTGGCGACGCTGGTATTATCAATAAAAGGACGTGAAGAATACAGCAAAAACAGGAGAAAATGTGCGCAATAGCGCTAGAAACAACATAGAAACAAAGCAAGTGCTTCCACATATATTCAAATAATAAACAATTGTCACTGATCCCGTTAATGGGGATCGCAATCGCCGGGCGGATTCTAAGGGCTGGCGTCACGGCCCTCCGAAAACGCACCACGAAAGCGCGGACAATTTAGAGTTGGTCCTTTGGTGCGCCAGCGAACGCCTGTTGTGGTCCAAAGACCGAGTCAGAGCCGAGAGTCGATAACACAACGAAAACGAAATATATTCTCAGTTAAGGCAATACAAATAATACAAACACATGCACACTCGGCTGGTACCAGTTACAACTTCACAATATAATTCAGATGGTGTTTACACAACGGGAGCTAAACAAACAGATCACACGCTACGAATGCACTCGCATGCATTACAACTATTCAACGACAGTTAAAGTCCTGAATAGATAATGGCGTATCCAGTCCACAATATTTGGACGGTAATCGAATGCTTCTCTTCAAGGAAACACTCACGCCAGCTCCAGCGTTGATCGTCGTAGCTCAACCGTCGTCGTGACTTGTCACGGCTCACACGGTGTCGTCATCGGATTCTTCCAGATCCACGATCGACTGACCGCACACCATCATAAACACGTCTTCTTTGGCTAACGGAGCCACACTTCGCATAACTTCACCATCACCGGGCCGACTGACTCACTCCTGTCTCGACTACTGTCTCCCTCCTCACTGCACTACTGCTTTACTGCTCGTCGTCGCATGCTTTTATCCCTTCTCCCCTGGTGTCTAGAAGCGTCGGGAGTGTTCTCCGGCGCGTAGTACAGCTAAGCCTGGGGAAAGGGCGAGCGCTTTCTCGTAGGTTCGAATCGCGGTGGCATCGCTCGGGGATGCGTCCCCCTTCCTTCTAGAACCATCCAGGCTTTGCCGGGCGTTCGATCGTGTCGACGGCGTCTGGCTCGAGTGGGTGAGGAGGATGCGGCGCGCCGGCGTCTTTTGATGCTTGTTTTTTCGTCTTTTGCGCTTCTTGGGCGAGCGGTTCGCGCCGTTCTGTCTCGTAGCCAGCTGAAAGCGGCCTCGCGCGCGCTTTATAACCCGCTAATTTGTGGCAACAATACTGGTGCGTTTGTCCTCGGAGGCAAGTCCGTGAGGGAATACAAATGAACATTTAATGTTGGAACTAACACGAAGTTTTTAAGGAAACATTCCGGTTTACTAAATCCATTTTCACAACAGACAAAGCGATTGGTCTACGAAATCTTATGCAACAACTCCAGGAAAGCTACGTAGACTGCACAATGAGTAATTTGTTATTGTTCCTGCTTCGCGAGGGCGTCCCATAGAGATTACAGATGTCGTTCAGCTCATCGGCTTTTTCCAATGGAGATCTCGACGCCGATGCCCACAGAGCCATGGAGCCGGCCCTTGTACGCCTTGCCATCGATGCGTGTGGCACCGTGGGCAACTCCACCAGAAGCAACAACTCATGTGCCGCCCCTGCTGGGATACAGGCCGTACTCGCCATGCACAGAGCCTCCTGCGTTGAAGTTTCGGTGGTTGTGACTTCCTCCGGATGCCTCCACGTTAAAGCGGTGCTGTAAAAAGGCGTCATAACTAATCATCATGCAACATAAAGACAAATTAAATACACGTTTAGCTATGTAGTCAATAGGCTAAATCAGTGGGCACAGCACCATTGAAGACGAAAAGCAGGTGTCTAAGCTAAGAGAGAAAGACATGAACCCCTTAACTGAACGAATGACTGAGTGAAACAAGTTTATTCGCTCCACAATAGTCGGGAGTAAACTTAACGTCCCCCGTCTAGGTTCAATCGGGGACCAAGAAAATAAAATCAACTTAGTTTGGTCAAAAGTTTGGCGAAGAAACGGAGAACGCTATTAAAACTCTAGTTGTAAGCGCAGGATTACACAAGTTGGATTCTCCAGTTGCGTTGCGCAGTTGCGGAGCCTTTCGCGAGCTTCTCCTCGTCTCTCTAATGAGGGCGGCCTGAACGCCTGGAACGCAGATCTCATCATTGTGGTAGCATCAATGGCGCCTCAATAACGCCGGATGCTACGAAGAAACGATTCCTTAAGGTAGAAATATTTGTGGCGGCAGCTATTGTTACGATTGACAAAGAAATTAACCTTTGGCGCAGACGTACTTTGACATCAAAGTTGGGAAACTCTTGGCAAAGCGCCTGAATATACAGCAAGTTTACCATATGTTTTCCGTGTTTTTTACATCAGTAGGCGCCCCTGTTAGTATTTGACCTAGACACACATAGCCCTGTACAGATTCAAGAATCGGGATGTCTATTGCCAATACGCGCTCTTTGGCTGGATGACGTAGTATCATGCTTGTGTTCACAATATTAATATTCAACCTCACATGAACGCTTTCTCTGCTTAGGTCTTTGACGATCGCTCACAACTTATCCGTGTCGTTTCTTAAGAGTACGATGTTATCTGCAAGTCATAAGTTCATGAGACATACAACTTGGAACACTACTTATTAAAAGGCACCATGTAACAAAATGAAACTGTTATATTTTCATCGCGTGCTACTGACATATAAAATTATAACATGCCACTAAAATCCTGGAGACGGCTTTCAGTTAACGTTTGTATTATGAATTCATGAGCTGTTAGGCATTAAATGAAAAAAGAACACCTGCCTATGTATATCGCAAGAAAAGCACTACAAGGAAAGACAAAAACGGCTGCGTCCTGCAAAGCACAAAAAATTGCAAGAAGTTAGTCACACGCAACTGAGATATGAAAGATGAGCGCACATGGCAAGGTGAAATGAAAACACACGGTTAAAATATGACATCAAATAATTTTCCCCGTGATGTCATACGTAATCGAAGACAAATTTCGAGCGACATAGCGCAACAACGTGCGGCAGGCGTAGCCATTCCGCCAAGGCGCCACCAACGTCTCGGCAAGTTTTGTGCGAGTGGCCTCGTACAGCTCGAGCAAGCCTGTCAGCCACCGCTGCCGCCAGGGAACCGGCGAAGCTCAGGCGAGCGGCAGTAGAGCGAGCGAACGCTGGGCCGCCGCCACGAACGGCGAACAGCTTGCGAGCGAGCGACGAGGAAGCCAGCTCAGAAGCACAGCTAAAGTCGGCTAGCTAAAGCCCACGCCAGCCCATGACGGTGCATTTCAAGCGCTCGACATACAATCGAGCTCGTTGCCGGCCACCGCAATGCGTTTTGGACGAGTACCAGTGCAGTGGTCCGGCCTCTGCCCAATATTGCGAGCTCGCAGCTCATCACCACGGCGAATCCTCGGTGAGCGAGCACCCGGGCGGCCGACAGCAATGGCGGCCAGTACCCAGGTGGTCACAAAGCACCGGGGAGCCGACGCACAAGCCGCACCTCGTGGTATTATTCGTGCCCGCGATATCGAACACGATCGAGCCCGTTGCCCTCAATGGCGATGCGTTTGGCGCACGCGACAGGGACGGCAGAATAAAAAGTGATCTCCTACTTGTGAAATGATACAACGCAGATTTTTCCCAACGTCAGATTCAAATCATAGATCGATAGTCCAACTGTCTTCTCGGCTGCATTTCCCAGCCGGTGCCTACGCCGGAGAAATAGATCGCCGCGTGTCGACACCAGCTCCAGACATCATGGGCGGGGCGAAACGCTCATACACGCATACGTGTATATCTAAGGCGCCGCGGCATAATTCCTACACCGTCGAAATATAATTGTCCAGTGCGATACAACAACCAACATGCCACCATTAACTAGAGCGGGAAGACTGATCCAAGTGCGAGGAGAATGGTTAGTTCCCTTGTCAACGGTTTGCACACGGAACGTATCTCTCTACACGACCTGCATATCCCGTGCCTTTGGTCCGTTTGCACAATAACAGGTTTCCACGCGCACACGTCCCTCTGTCGTTGATTTTCAACAGTCTAACAGCTCATGGCGCGCCTATTAGGCTCCGTAAGTTAACCTTTCGGGTAATTTTGATTTAGAGTGTAGTAAAACTAGCCTCGCAGAATGATGACGGAAAATCTCTGAAATCATTTCACCAAGGATATTTAGGCAGCCTTTGACACAAAGGAGTCATGTGACTTGCCGACACATCGCAGCTGCAGAATATTTACTAAATATATAGCGAAATAAATAAAAAGGTTCACTGAGGCAAGCTTTGTACTAGGTATGATGCTTCGGCATACATATAAGTGACAGTGAGTTTTTTTTTTTGTTCTTACGATGCAAAAAGTATAGTCAAAATTCGACGGCTGATGGGAAGGGGAAACATTGGCTATCAAGAACACGCACACCGTCGAAATCTGCCAATGAAAGTTTAGAGAAAAGAAAGGTTATAAGAAAGACGCACACTAAAGATCTCTCTACCGCGGTGGAGTAGAGGTTACGGTGCTTGGCAACTGACGCGAAGGTCGCGGGTTCGATCCGGGCCCGGCGGTCGTACTTCCATAGAGATCAACTGCTAGAGGCCTGTGTACTGTGCAATATCAGTGCACGTTAACGAGCCATAAATGGTCGAAATTTCCGGAGCCCTCCACTTCGGCGTCTCTCATAATCATGTGGTAGCTTAGGAACGTTACGCCCCAGATATTATTATTATTACTATTACACTACAGAGTTATGCAGCTCGGAGCATCGTGTGTGCTTTGTACATTACCGATATGAGCAGTGACTCGTTAGAATTACAACTACGCTCTACGCGAATCGGTTGCAAGCAAGCGGTTTACCTGAGCTACGGGCTATGTCCACTCAATGAAAGGCATAAACTGTTAGCGAAGCGTTTATATACATTGTTGCTCGCATATGCGGACACATGGGTAAGGGCAGGGCGGCAACCCCCGCCCCTGTAGCCAGCTATGAAGAGGGGGGCGCAATCTCTGCTCCATACATTGACATAATATGGAAGGGGGCGGGGCGCCGCGATAAACATTCGCCCCCCCCCCCCCCCTACCCGGAATGGGAACCTTGCTCACGCCTATGGTTACTCCAAACTTCTGTTTCGCCGCATGACATACCTGGTGGGATACAACACGGATTACTCCGTAGTACACGGCTACGAGCGCGATTTAATAACGATTGCTAAAAGCATGAAGACGCCTTGAGAAGACCCGTGAAGTGGCGAACTACGTGCGTGAGGACAAGCCTCATTGCAGGTCTGAAGCAGACGACAGAGTTAGGCGCTGTTTTTTCCCGAGATGCACAGCGCCGACGCTTTTTGACAGGCTAACTTTTAGGAAAGATCCATTGGACGGGCCATATATGCAACTTCTCTGTGGGGGAATGGCGGCTGTGGCCAAAGTTTCATTTATTAGACTGTAAATCTGCTATCCCTTTCCAGCCCGACAAAAATATAAACGACAAATCGGTAATTTCATCGAATATTATTACTAACTGCTGCATACTAATAGCGTTTTGAAAAGTAAGAAGACAAAAAACGGCATATTTGACCTAGAACGCATACCCGCACATATGTGTGGGCTGGGCTTTTATTCATCTGAACCGTGCAGCAAGGAATGCACATAAAACTGCTTGACTTACAGCAGAAAGTGCGTTGTTAGCGTTGTGTGTGGAACACTTTAAAACAGTTCTTGTCACTTGAAAGGCACAAGTAGATATTGCATTTCTCACAACGCGTTCTAGTGCGAGAAGTGCAGCCTGGAAGCCTGCAACAACGTGCAGACGACAAGCTGTCCACTGATGGCCAGTGGTCATATGAGTCCAAACGTTTGTCCACGCTAGGCATCTTCGCAGCTCCAGGGGACCTCTCGGTAGAATGGTTTGGTTGCACGTTTTCGTTGTTGCTTTCGAGTCTCTTGCGTTTGGGTGATGCACAGAGTGCCTCAGCGACAGCAAGACGAAAGTCCAAGAGGCTCATTGTGTTGCGTCTGAGCACCGTATCTTTTCGACAGGCGTCCCTGTATTCTAACCAGCAGTTGGCAATTACAAGATCCACCATGTGCAAACTGACCTTCAAGGTCCACTTTTTAGTTTTCACTGCCACTCTGTAATTTTCAACTAGTCGATCACAGGTATCAACACCTCCCATGCTCGCATTGTAGCGCCTGACGACTTCCGGTGCGGGCACATCGATGTACTTCTTCTCCTTTTTGGACCACCGCTTCACAGGTTCGACATTTGTGGTACCGGCACAAGTCGAAGCCAGTAGCACCGTCCTGCTGTCTTTCCACTTGACAATTGCTACTTTCTCATCGTTTCGATTGAGTTCAACAAGGTCTCCTTGCTTCATTTCCGAATCGCTTCTGAAGCGGACACTACGCACTCGGTTCGCCATGATAGTACCCGTGCCATCAATGCCTTTCTTGAGCAGTTCGTCCAGAAGAGGGATAGTGGTGAAGTACCTGTCAAAAAATATCGATGATTTCTCTGGCAATGTGCGGAGTGTCTCAGCACAGCGTTTGGTCCCAAGCCAAGCGACGTTTCAGCAAGGGGAGTGGACTTTCCTTGATATATCTCAAAGTCCATTACTAAACCGTCAGATGTGGTTACAACAAAATTTTTCAGCCCGAGTGGTCTGGGCTTTCCTTTCACATATTGGCAGAGAGGGCACCTACCAGTAAATGGTATCATTTGCTCATCAACTGAGTAGCAACGGGGAGCTCTCTCCAGTTGGGTGCACCGGTTCCTAACCGCATCAATTATTGGCTGAACTTTCCAAAGCCTGTTCATATCGTCGGCTTCTCGCGGTTTTTCCGTGTCGACGAAGTGCAGACTTGACCGTAGTTTCTTGAATTCTTCGGGTGTCATTACGCTGCTGATGAGATCAGAATGGTACCCTCTCTTCCAGTACATATGCAGCTGCGGAAATCGAATGCAGCCCATGACTAAATGCATACCGAACAGCTGCTTTACCTTTTGCGCGGTCGCTTGCAGAGCTTTCCCATGCTTTGATATGTGGTACATATAGGTCTTTTCAGCGGCATTGTCAAAAAACTGTTCGCTAAAATACTCTGAAAAGTATGTCAATGGACTTTTGACATCTACCAAAATATCGGCCCTTTCAATGACTCCAGGCGGGTCAGGCTTTTTGGGGAACGGCTTCTTCATCCAAAAGGTGCGACCTCTACTGTTGCTCGCAGGGGTTGTTGACTGGTCACCCGAGGCAGAAGGTGCGGGAACAGAGAGATCAATATCTTCATCATTGTCACTGTTGCTTTCACCGCCGGGTTGATTTGATTCATGATTTCAAATTTCTGCCAACTCGTCGTCATCGTCGCTACTGAATTCTATGTCAGAGGAATCCAGGAGCTTCAAAATTTCTTCCATATCATTTTCGTCCTCTGGATTGAAAATTCCTGCAGGTGAAAATAGTGCAACATTTATGCATCACCACAACAAAAAGCTCGTTGCCGTAGTTGACTGACAGCTATGGCGTTGAAATGTTGCACCAAAAACCTGACCAAACGATTTTGATCCTCACTGTGGTTCATGAAAAGTAATAAACGAATAAAATGTTACAGCTATACACCTATGCAACGCTAAATGTAGTTCCTCACGGTTTCAGATACAGCTGTTCTTTCATGCAATCACGGAATCAATCATTTGTCCACTAATGGTAGTCATAATTCACGAAACGCCACGTCGTGTCGCTAACATCACGCATAAGTAAACACCATAAAACACCTACACGGGAGCCACCAATACGACTCGCAAAAAATTTTTCGGAATGAAAAGATATACCGCGCCGTCACAACAGCGCACGAGTGCGCCAGCTTGCACTGTACCGCGACGCATTTCACGACAACAAACACCCAGCCCGCACAAACGTGCGTGTGGCTTTTTCGCGCGTGACCACAAAACGCCCGTGATGAGAACGAGAAAATATTTTAGTGCTACATGTTTGCCGACCTCTTAAATTTGCTATTCCATGGAAGCTTTTCGGGAAAAATACGAATATCAGGAACAAATGCTGACTTACGTTTCGGAGGCAGCCGGCGTGGACGTACGTGCTGAGACGCCATTATCCTTTGAGAAATTTCTCGCCCTCTGGTGGTCGAATTCATGAACCATTGAAAATGAGATATTCTCCGGGACATTGACATTGCTGACAGAGGTCTCTGAAATCGACACTGGAACTAGGTACCGTTCAGTGACTGCATTTCTTTACCCACACGTTTGTGCGGGCCGTAAAGGGCTATGTTGCTCACAGTGCTACAATTACCAACATCAAACTCACCCCTAGACTGTCTTTGGAGCCAAGTGAGTAAGGCCGCAGCTTGCTTAGTTTTCGTGAAAGACCGCCATGCTTGATCGGGTTACAATGTAAATTTCTGCTGGCTTTGTAAACAGCTTTATTCATGACCAATGCAATAAAATGTACTCAGAAAGAAGAAATAGTGTTCGCATTTTATCCTTTATATAAACGACCGCAACGTAATAAAAATACCCGGAATGGTTACGCTAAAATGTCTGATTCGAACTCCTCCACAGGCAAGGTAAAGAAAACATGTTTGATCCCTCCGTCATAGGAATCGGAATAACACGAAAGTGAAACGTTATGTTTAACGTACACCCGTGGGCAAAATAAGTCGGGACGTGCGAGCGACAACCGCAATCAGATAAAACTAAAGTCACTGGAACGGGAAAAGTACCGCCTTCTTTTTCTCTTCGCCGCCGCGCCGTTTCGGCGGCTTCGCCACATAAATGGTTCAGCTTGCTCGCCTCGCTAGCGTCTCCTGGCCGCCTGCGCGCGACGCTTTGAAGGGCGATTGTTTTTATAGCCTCAGAAATGCGTGCAGGAACATTACGACATTGCGTATCGTTTTGACACTTCATCGCAAGCCTGCAGAGGCATCGATGAAGGCGCGGGTGCTGCGCGTTCGGGTGCAGCAACCGGCGGGAAACGGGCAAAGCCCTCTTTGCTATTCCCAGCGGGAAAAGGGATGCCAAGCGAAGGGTTGTGTGGCTGCACAGAATACGGCACGAAAAATTTGTCCCCACGACTGATGCCCGCCTATGTGAGGCAAGCGTTTAATTGAGAATTCGCAAATGTTGTTTCGGGGAATGTTAACGTCTCCGCTGCACTAGTGCAGCTTGTTTCGCGTGGTTGCTGCAGAAGCTTCATGCACAATAACATTGCTGGGCAGCTCTTAATTAAGTTTGGCGCAAAATTGACGCCTTTGGACTCACATATAACGATCAGTGCGCCATGAAAACTGACTGCTACAACAGATTTGTATTCCGTGACGTGACTGTATTACGAACGTAAAAAACAGTGTGTACCATGAAAATAATGGCACGCATGTAATGTAAGGCATCATTTACATGCCATGCTCATGGTGTACTCGCGGCCGGTTCGCTGGGTTGATATGCACAAAAATCGGTATTGAGTGACGTGACTGTATGACGAACATAATTATCAGGTGGTAACACGAAAATAGTTGCCCGCATGTCATGTAAGGCATGATTTACATGCCATGCTCATGGTGCAAACGCGGCCGGTTCGCTGGCTTGATATGCACCAAGATTGGTAGCGCGTGACGTTACAGTATAATTGTACCTTTTGTGCTAATCCGGCAGATCCCACGCATTGTGGGAATCAATCTAATGCCAAACAGCCAACAAAGAGCTGCATATATCGCCTTGTTCCTCTTTGAGGGAGATGAAATCATTCATGTCATGCCATCTAGTTCACTGTATATTAACACATACCATCCCACTGTGGCACATACACGCTTGGGTGTAAAGAAGAAGAGAACGTTTTTGCTGCTCTGGTTCTGGGGCAGACGTCGGCTCCTGGTTCCCTGTCTTGTTTCGCCCGCGACATTACTGGTGGAGGGTGCTGGGTACATGTACCTTGGCTACAAAGTGTCAGCCGTCACTCCTAGAACCTTGGAGACAGCTACAGCTCCCAGAGCAAGAAGCAGCCGCCGCCTGCGAGGATTACCCCCCGAATTGCCAGCATCAACGAATGGGACGATGTTCGCAAGCTGCGGATAGTTTACTTCGCATTGGAAGATTCTGCGAAAACGTGGTACGACAACCACGAGGGCTCCTTTGCGACATGGCAAGAGTTTAGTCGACAGCTCCGCGACGCGTATCCCAACGCCGAAAGCGAAAGGAAGGAGGGAGCTGAACAAGCCATCTCGTGTAGGAATCAGCGGCCGAACGAGCGAGTTTCAATGTTTGTCGAGGACATGCTTCGACTCTTCCGGCGCGCAGACCCTGCCATGTCAGAGGAAAAGAACGTGCGGCACTTGATGCGCGGAGTGAAAGAACAGCTTTTCGCTGGACTCGTGCGCAATCCACCCACAGCTGTGGCCGAGTTCATCAGTGAGGCAACCACGATGGAGCGTACTCTCCAGCAGCGGTCGTCACAGTACGAACGCAACGACATCACAGCCACTGCATGCTCCATCGGATCTGACAGCGAGAGGCAGGCCCTCGCAGACTTCATACGAAGTATCGTGCGGGACAAACTGCGACAACGCCATGCAGTAGGAGCCCAACCACCTGTGACTGCACTCGCGGACGTAATCAGACAGGAAATAAGGCAGGCGGTCGCACCCCTTGCGCCGCTCGCACCACCAATACCTGAGGCCCCCGTCCTGACATATGCGGCGGCACTGCGATCTTCTGCGCCACCAGCACCGGGTCTCACTATGCGGACAATGGACCAGGCTACGCACCCATTCCCGGACACCGCTTCGAGTCCGCCTCCCGGGTCAAGGTTTTCGAGCGCACCCACATATCCGCCGTCTGCCTCGAGACAAAATGCTAGCAAGGCAAGTGTGTGGCGCACGTCGGATAATCGTCCACTCTGCTACCACTGCGGCGAAGCGGGTCACGTGTATCGCAACTGTCAGTACCGTCAAATAGGTCTCTGCGGCTTCCACCCTGATGCTCGATGCCCACGCTACGGTGAGTGCCCCTACGAAATCGAGGCGTATCTTACGGGCCAGCGAATTCCTTCGACTGTTCAGTGCCGCCAATCGAGATCGCCATCGCCTCGCCGGTCAACATCACCTAGCTTGCCCTCGTCGTCTTACGCTCCTTTCAGGAGCCGGTCACCGAGTCCCCGCAGGGGAAACTAGGAAACGCGACTTCTGGGGGTGAAGTCGCGGTTTACAGGGTCTTTCCTCGTGTTGCCTGTCTGCTCTCGGCCAGTCATCCTGGGAATGGACTTTCTTCGTGAATACGGTGCCGTCATTGACCTCCGTGAATTACTTGTATCATTCGAGGAACCTTTTCCTGCTGCCACTGAGAGCATGGAACTACCGAAGACAGCGTTACGTGTTGCCGATGATTCTGTGACTCTGCCGCCTCGAAGCAGTCTCTTTGTGACTGTGGAATTGGGACAGGACGTGTCCAACGCTGTAATTGCGGAGGCAAATTTGTCTTTCCTTCTTTCACGACAAATCTGCATTGCCCGAGGAATCATTCAGCCTAGCAACAGACGAGCTCACCTGCTGGTCACGAACTTCAGTGACGAATATCGTAATCTTGCCAGACGCACCGCCATTACATACTTTGAGGAAATTGCCGACGCCCAGGGTTCGTCAACATTGGCTTCACTTTTGTCTGGCGACCATTCTACCGATGACTTCACGAGCACTCTCGACGTAAGCCAAGGTCTACCCTTAGCACAACGAGAAAGCCTTTTGCGTATGCTCGGCTCATTTCAAGACTGCTTCGCTACAACGTCGAAGGTTAAACAGACACCGCTTGCTCGGCATCGTATTATCACCGAACCCACCGAACGACCCATTCGACAACATGCCTATCGGGTGTCGCAAAAGGAACAAGACGCTATACGTGACCAAGTTCAGCAGATGGTTAAAGACGACGTCATCCAGCCATCGACCAGTCCCTGGGCTTCACCAGTTGTGTTAGTAAAGAAGGATGGTACGTTGCGCTTTTGCGTCGATTATCGGAAATTGAACAAGGTCACCAAAAAAGACGTTTATCCTCTGCCCCGAATAGATGACTCCTTGGACCGTATACGAAATGCCAGATATTTTTCTCCATGGATTTACGTAGTGGCTACTGGCAAATCGCAGTTGACGAGCGTGACCGCGAAAAGACGGCTTTTATTGCTCCTGATGGCCTCTACGAGTTTAAGGTCCTACCTTTCGGTCTATGCTCAGCGCCAGCTACTTTTCAAAGGATGATGGATTCGGTTCTCACAGGGCTCAAATGGAAGTCGTGTCTCGTTTACCTTGACGACGTGGTGGTCTTCGCCGATACGTTTGAACAACACGTCCAGCGCCTGCAGACGGTCCTTCAGGCAATTAGAACAGCTGGGCTTTCTCTCAAACCTGAGAAGTGCCATTTTTGATACGAAGAACTGAAATTCCTTGGCCACGTTGTGAGTCAAGCCGGCATCCGCCCCGACCCCGAGAAAACCAGCGCCGTTGCCGCATTTCCCGTACCCACAAATAAGCGCGACCTACGCCGATTTCTCGGGCTCTGTGCGTACTACAGGCGTTTCGTCAAACATTTTTCGAAGATCGCTGAACCCCTCAATCAACTTACAAAAGACGGCGTCCCGTTCCTTTCGGGTGAGAATCAGCGAAATGCCTTCGACACCCTCCGAAACCATCTCCAGGCTCCACCTGTACTGGGCCATTTTGACGAAAACGCTGATACAGAGTTACACACAGACGCCAGCAACGTCGGTCTAGGCGCCGAATTAGTTCAGTGGCATATAGGCGTAGAGCGCGTGATTGCTTATGCGAGCAGAACCTTATCACCTGCTGAGAAAAACTGTTCTGCTACAGAAAAAGAATGCCTAGCTGTTGTCTGGGCCATAACAAAGTTTCGACCATACCTGTACGGCCGCCCATTCAGGGTAGTTAGCGACCACCATTCTCTTTGTTGGCTCGCGAATCTCAAGGATCCCTCAGGTCGTCCCGCATGATGGATCCTTCGGCTACAAGAATTCGACGTCACCATCGTACACAAGTCTGGGCGGAAACACACCGACGCTGACTGTCTTTCACGTGCGCCAATTGGAAATGCCAACACTGACCTTGAAGACGACACGTTTCTTTCCGCCGTGTCAGCATCCAGCTTGGCTCAGCAACAGCGTGACGACTCGGAGCTCAGCCCGCTCATTGACTACCTGGAAGGGCGCACATCCCAACCTCCTCGAAGTTTCGCACGCTCGCTAGCCTCCTTTTGTTTCCGGGATGGAGTCCTTTATAGGAACTTTGACCATACGCAAGCTACGTAACTGCTAATTGCGCCAACCACGCTTCGTTACGACATTTTACGTGCTTGTCACGATGAACCATCGTCTGGACACCTTGGCTATACGCGCACGTTGCAACGGATTCGCCGCTCCTACTACTGGCCACGTTCGCGAAGACTGTGAAGCACTACGTTCGCACGTGTCGCGACTGCCAACGACGTAAGACACCACCTATACGACCAGCGGGACTGCTACAACCAATAGCCACACCGAAGGCGCCTTTTTATCAGATTGGCATGGACTTGCTAGGATCATTCCCCACGTCTTCGTCTGGAAATCGGTGGATTGTGGTTGCTACCGATTACTTAACACGGTACTGCGAAACAAAGGCACTTCCAAAAGCTACCGCAGCAGACGTCGCCCATTTTTTCGTTAACAGCGTCGTCCTCCGTCACGGAGCGCCAGCTGTCGTCATCACTGATCGTGGGACAGCTTTCACCGCAGAGATGCTGCAAGAAGTCTTGAAGTTAAGTGGCACGGAGCATCGCAAAACAACGGCCTATCACCCGCAAACAAACGGGCTGACTGAACGACTGAACAAGACGATTGCAGACATGCTGTCAATGTATGTAGCCATTGAACACAAGAACTGGGACGATGTCCTTCCTTACGTCACTTTTGCGTATAATACTGCAGTTCAAGAAAGTACCGGTTTCACCCCTTTTCGCTTTGTCTACGGTCGAGAGGTCACCACAGTGCTCGACGCCATGCTCCTCCCCGACAACCTAGGAATGTTTTACACGGATGCTGCAATGTTCGCTCAACGCGCCGAGGAGGGCCGTCAACTCGCGCGACGCCGTATTCAGAGTCGCCAAATTGCAGACGCACGCCGCTACAATCTTCGTCACCGAGAAGTTACTTTCAATCCTGGTGATGAAGTCTGGGTGTGGACCCCCATCACACAGCGCGGCCGTTCAGAAAGGCTCCTGCGCCGCTACTTTGGACCTTACAAGGTTGTACGACGTCTCAGCGACGTTACTTATGAGGTTCTTCCAGAAGGCACCTTGAGACGTTGCCGTCGCCTTCCACAAACTGAAGTCATGCATGTTTCTAGGCTGAAACCGTACTTTTCCCGCTGTGACTCGACTGTGGAGTGCCATTGACTTCATTGACGCCTTAGCGTGTGTCCCCTTGTTTTCTCTTTTTCGTTTTGTTCTTTGCTGTTATTTGACTCATAGTTTGACAGCAGCAGACTACGTTCTTTTGTGTTACGACACATTTATTTCGCTTGTATAGTATCCTTCTTCACTTTTCTTTTGTCCTCATCTACAGCATCGAGACGATGCTTCTTTGGGAGAGGGGGTAATAACACATACCATCCCACTGTGGCACATACACGCTTGGGTGTAAAGAAGAAGAGAACGTTCTTGCTGCTCTGGTTCTGGGGCAGACGTCGGGTCCTGATTCCCTGTTTTGTTTCGCCCGCGACAATATCGCATGTTTGTCATGCATGCATGCGTGCATGTAGAATCTGGTAAATACAACGCATGACCTGTAATTTATGCTCGTCACGCACCCATGTCATGCCATGCCAAATTTGGTATACATCCAGTTAACAAAACGGCCGGAAGCGCACAAAGACAGTGTAATGTAAACCATGCCGTACATGTCATGCATGTCATGGTTTTCACGTTACCACCTGTCATTCATGTTCGTCATACAGCCACCTAGAGTTTTACTAATTTTGGTGTATATCAAGCTAGCGAACCGGCAGCGAGCGCACCATGAGCGTGGTAAGTGATGCTGTACATGACATGCAAGTCATGATTTTCATGTTACCACCTGTCACTAACGTCCGTCATACAGAAATATCTCGTCATATCGATTTTCGTATATAGGCATCTCACTCAACGACCGCGAGCGCCCCGAGGCCACGTCATGTAAATCATGTTTTACATGGTATGCCTGCCATGATTTGCACGTTATGACCAGTAAGTTATGTTCGTCATCCACTCTTGCCACGCGATATCAATTTTGGTGTCTACGCGCTAGCGAAGCGGCCGCGAGCGCACCATGAGCGTGGCATGTTAGTCATGCCCTACACGGCGTACATGTCATTATTTTCATGTTACCACCTGTAGTTTATATTCGTCATACAGTCATGTTATGCCACACTAAATTTGGTATACATCCCATTTACGAAACGGCCAGCAGAGTACAAGTGGTGGGCGGCTAGATAGATAGATAGATAGATAGATAGATAGATAGATAGATAGATAGATAGATAGATAGATAGATAGATAGATAGATAGATAGATAGATAGATAGATAGATAGATAGATAGATAGATAGATAGAACGTTTAAACTCGCAGAAGTTCGCTAAGTAATGATTCGCATTTAATAAATGGCGACAGCCGAGCGCGTAAATGCTGCACAGTTCGCATTTCTTTATCGCGTTAGTACTCGCGCGTGCGCGTGTAGGCAAGTGAAAACTGTCGCTATTTCTTTCTTAATCAGTTACAGAACAACGGTATGCTTCATTCGGGGCTGCAAAAGCGCGCGCAATGCGTAAAACATGCGTTACTCCGCGTGAAATGAACACC
The DNA here is from genome assembly GCF_013339695.2 of Rhipicephalus sanguineus. Taxonomy (NCBI): domain Eukaryota; kingdom Metazoa; phylum Arthropoda; class Arachnida; order Ixodida; family Ixodidae; genus Rhipicephalus; species Rhipicephalus sanguineus. The sequence continues at coordinate 109,958,799 of NC_051183.1, forward strand.
GCGCCGCCGCAGCTTCGGCCGCGCTGGACCAAATATGGCGGCCGGCAGGACGGTCGCGGTACTTTTCCCGTTCCAGTGACTTTAGATAAAACTAGAGTCACTGTATATGCTACCCTTAGGTAGCAGAGTAGCGCATAGGTCCGGCTAGCAACCACAGCTATGCGGTGAAGTCGCACTCCATTTTTGCAGGCGACATGTCTACCGCGTCGCCGATAAACATGTCTGGCGTGTCGAAGGCCGGCGATAAACATTGGCTGTCGATCATCATCATCATCATCATCATCATTAGCCTGTCTACGCCCACTGCAGGGCAAAGGCCTCTCCCATGTTCCGCCAATCAACCTGGTCCTGTGCTTTGTGCTGCCACGTTGTACCTGCAAACTTCTTAATCTCATCTACCCACCTAATTTTCTGTCTCCCCCTCACGCGTTTGCCATCTCTTGGAATCCAGTCAGTTACCCTTAATGACCACCGATTATCCTGCCGACGTGCTACGTGCCCGGCCCATATCCATTTCTTCTTCTTCATTTCAACTATGATGTCCTTAACCCCCGTTTGTTCCCTGACCCACTCTGCTCTCTTCTTGTCTCTTAAGGTTACACCTACCATTTTTCTTTCCATCGCTCGCTGCGTCGTCCTGAATTTAAGTTGAACCCTCTTTGTAAGACTCCAGGTTTCTGCTCCGTAGGTAAGTACCGGTAAGATGCAGCTGTTATATACCTTTCTCTTGAGGGATAGTGGTAGATTGCCATTCATGATTTGATAATGCTTGCCGAATAAGCCCCAGCCCATCCTTATTCTTCTAGTTATTTCACTCTCATGGTGCGGCTCTGCGGTTACTACCTGTCCTAAGTAGACGTACTCCTTTACAACTTCCAGTGTCTCGCCACCTATCGCAAAGCGCTGTTCTCTGCCAAGATTGCTCCACATTACTTTAGTTTTATGCATAATAATTTTCAGACCTACTCTTCTACTTTCCTTATCCAGTTCAGTAATCATGAGCTGAAATTTGTCTCCCGCGTTACTCATCAATGCAATGTCATCAGCGAATCGCAGGTTACTGAGATACTTTCCATTAACTCTTATCCCTAACTCTTCCCAATCTAGGGCCCTGAAAACTTCCTGTAAACACGCGGTGGATAACATTGGAGAGATCGTGTCTCCCTGCCGTACGCCCTTCTTTATTGGGATTCTGTTGCGTTCTTTATGGAGGACTATAGTGGCTGTGGATCCGCTGTAGACTTCTTCCATTATGTTTATATAGGCTTCGTCGATGCCTTGATTCCGCAGTGCCTGCATGACTGCTGATGTCTCCACCGAATCAAATGCCTTCTCGTAATCTATGAAGGCTATGACATAATGAACAGAATGTGAATAGAATATAAAAATAGAATAGTGGGGCGTAGTCCTGAAGGTGGGTACAGGAGGAAAACGAGAAGGAGAACGAAGTAGCTTTGGAGCTAGCCCTTGCACAGTAAAGACGTCTACGACCACGGGTGCTCGTTATTTATACGAGTCTTCTTGTTCTTGTTCTTCAAGCCCTTTGGTGATGATAATAACGCAGGCAAAACCACATATAGCCTTGCCAGCTGTAGCAAGCGGCGCTCGCTCCACGCCGGCGCGTGCACTGGTTCGATAGGATACCGCTAGAGGGCCACAACTGCGCGCTTCCTCTCGTTTTTGACAGTCGTCAGTCAGTCGGTTTCGATACTAATAACACGAACGAAGAAAACAAGGCGGCGGATCGGAGGGCTCGCAAGGCAGCACGCGGGCTCGCCACCAAGGCCCTGCGTGGAGAGTTCTAGATGTCGCAGAGAGACGTCAGCGTCGTGCGGACCCCGATATACAAGCGCGCGAAGCCGGAGCAGCGCGGAAGCGGCGGCAAGAGAACATCGAAGAGGCACGGGTGCGGGATGCAGCGGCCGAGCGCCGAAAGCGGTCGCTACCTGAAGTTCGTGGCGTCGATACCCGCTTCAAGTGCGATTTCCTCGACCGCACGTTCGGCCACAGCTGCAAGATATGCGACCGCTTGTGGTTCGACAAAACCTAGGCCACAATCGTTAGTATAACGACGTCTCACATCTCTATATGACAGTAGAGGAATTGTACGCAGTGTTCATAATTTACCTGATTATCTCCGAAGCAGCCTTCTCAATCATCATTCACTTCGTGGATATGGAGTGATTTTTTTGCACCATATGACACTATGCACTTCACAGTCACACATCTTAGATGGCTATACTGATACAAGCATTTAAATGAGGAATACGTCAGCTCCTGAATTGGAAATCACAGACCATTTTTTGCAGTTTCTATATTACTCTGCTGGAAAAGGTGTGTTGTTTTGATGAGTTTTTTTATTAAAATATTGCGAAAATCGAACTATTTTTTGCAGTTCCTGGGCACAACAGCAAGTACTATTGGACTTGCCTAAAATGAATACTTTACTATTTCCAACAGTAGCCGCGCAAAAGTAGAGCTTGGGTCAATTATGTAACTTAAAATAGTTGTGGAGTCGCTTAACGCTTTGGTGTGTGTCATTTGACCCACGTAGGAGTGTTACCGGCAAGAGTCCTCTGACTCCCTCAGATGTGGTAATGTGATCCTCGAGATAAGAGTCATTCCACCCTTCCTAAGAGAAGCAGGGTACTTTCTTAGAGCGCGCCAACTGTGATCCACGAATAGAATCACCGTGACTCTTTAAAAGGAGTCGTATACGTGGCAAGTCAGAACTCTCTGAAAAAAAAGTCACACATACTCTTCTTTTCTTACAGTGCATTAGCTACCGAATTAGCAGACATGCCTGCCTCACATCGTTGGCGAACCTATCGACGACTTTCCGCAGCGGCGATCGGGCGCTGCCATGTTTGATCACGTGATCGTAACTGGCCTTCCCCCATTCACTTGCCCCAGCCAACGCATTGGGCCAGCGAAGCGGCCGTGGCCGTAGCACACAAGCTGGTTGAAGCAGGCCGCAAGCAAGTCGTATGCTTGCGCAGCAAAACATAGTTCTATATGTTCTCACCCCAAAGTTGAAAACGTTAAGACATCTGCGTTTGTTTAACACGGACCACGCCACAACGATGAGCGATGTTTAATCTACTTCGCATTTATGGTGTATGCCTTTAATTGTTGTATTAGCAACCGCCAGTAGCTGGTGTCACAAGCCAACATGGCAGCACCTATGCAGACGCGACAGCCCTCTTCGATCCGAACTCGCGCTTGCTACTTGCCCACTGTCCTCACAGCAATAAATAAATGGCAAAATCGGTCATCGCGTTGAGTCAGCTCACGCTGGAGAAAAAGCGTCACGTATGCTTTGTCTTTATTATTGCGATCAGCTGTGTTAGCCATGCCTGCTAAGCCATGTCTCCGACAATGTGAGAATGAATCTTGGAAACACTGCAAAATACCGACGAGTACATTGCTCTCGAAGCTTCAGGACGCTAATAAAGCAAATAAATGCGTTGGTTTTGAACTTACGGGCCACACAGCGCAGGACGGCGACGTGATAAATTCGAGGCGGAAGAAAACTGCATCCACAGGTGCCGCCATGTTTACTTTTCCGGCGCTGCCGTCTGCTCGCTTTTACTAGCGTGCGGGCAGACGCTATGGGAACGCCGAGCAGACGACGCGACGCGGATGGAGACATATTGAGGAGAGCTGCCAAAGGCCATGGCAGGGGGATGGCCATGGAGACGGCCACGGTGCGTTGGCACGATCTAGCATTGATTTTACAGACCAGCTGCGGAAAATCGTGTATAGAAACAGATGCCTTACCCGGTATTAGAGTCCCTGGTGCCCCATCAAGCGGCACAGTGTCCACCTACGATAATTAAACTGTAGCTCCGTGGAGGAATTCAAAATTCCTGTCATGTATATCTCAGTAACATTAGCAATAGCGTCGTAGAACTTGCGAGAAAAGGGGAAAAAGCGAACCGGGCCAATCATCGCAGAAAGGTAAGCGCGCTTCTGCTCGTTAGCCGATGCTCAGCGGCGCAGTTTTCGTGCTTCGTAACTAGTCAGAGCGACAGTCCGCGTGCGCGTTATCGACGCGATCCTGCGGCCAAGAGCGGTGATTGATAACGCAACGCTGAATAGTGCCACAACACACTAGCTGTGGCCCAGTCTACCTCTACCTCGCGAAACTTCTGTGCATGCACACATTCCTCCCGTCAGTAGGCACTGAAACTGTGAATTAATAAATGATTGCTTCTTTCACCAAAGATTGAACCCCAATTCCACGCATGTCAAATATGAAGGAACAGCGTAGCTACGGTTGTGCTCTACTTGCGTTCTAGACAAGTCAGGCAGGCGTGCTCACACCTCCTACCCGATCGGAATCCATGTCGGGAAAATACCATCTGAAGCACTCGCTCTACATTATCCTTCCATTCTTCTTTCTTCGCCTGGAGCGCGCTTATTGACTCGCTCTAAGCTGTGCCTCCCGCGCCGGAGCTTTGCTTTGTGAGGCGGTGGTGCCCTCTCTTGACCCAGCGGGAAACCTGTGGGGAATGCTATCTGAATCCTAGCTGCGTGCATGACATCGTGGACACCGGACATTGCGAGCCTGTAAGCAGCCTGGCTGTTAAAAATCGAGCAGGAAAAACGCAGACGACGAAGGGACAGCACGGGGCGACTCTGAACAAGTGCGTTCTTTTTGATGGATATCAGTACACAGCTCCTATAGGTAGAGGCTGTCTACTGATGTACGTGCTTTGCTCTCATCACTTACTTCGCACTGAGACGACAGACAGAGTGAAAACCGCTCTGCTTACTGGAGCGGCCGTATTCCCTTACAGAAGCGTTTTGTAGAGTTACTCGAGATTATATTACAAACGAGTTCACTTCGTGTAGCATTCGAATTTGTTGCTATTGCATTCATTGCTTCACCCTTGCCGTGGAGCTGTCACTTTTTGATATTTCAATTCTATCCTGGTAGCCTTTCCTGAAAAAGAAGTGCTTTAGAAATGCATGTTCGAAACGGGCGGCGCAAAAACAAGGACAAAGGAAAGACTACACACCACAGAGGCGCTCTGTGGTGTGTAGTCTTTCCTTTGTCCTTGTTTTTGCGCCGCCCGTTTCGAACATGCACAACCAATTCCAACTTGCCCAGGCATCAATTCTTCTGCTTCAGAAATATTGAAACCGTACAGAGTCAGTGTTTGGCTGCTCACGCTGCCCCTAAGTAGGAGAGGGAGTTCCAGTACGACTACACATTCACTTGCTTCATTCAGATGTGCGTCGTCAGCAAAGGGGAAGATAGACGATGTGCCACTTACTTCACGTCTCAGACGTCTTCTTCATTACTGTCACATCATCGTTCTCTCATTTCAGTTTCAACGAAATCGGTCGCTACGATGTCGCGGCTGTCATCGATCATGTTCTCAACGCCACCGGTTCCACGAAATTGTCCGTGCTGGCGTTCTCACAGGGATTCCTCTCAACTGTCATACTTCTCTCTACAAGACCTGAATACAACGACAAGGTCCGTTTGTAAAAAGCGAGTTTCTTATACATTAGCGTAAGACTCAAACCTCGAGGTCATTTTACCTCCCTTTCAAAAAATTATTATAATTGAAGTTTTTTTTTCTCGCAGATTAATATCTTCTTGGGTTACGGTCCAGTGACGCATGTGTCGAATCTTCGTTTTCCTTTCCCGGAGCTCGTAGCCATCGATTACCCAGCGATCGTAAGTAACGCTGTATATACAAGTATGAAAACAGAGGGATCGTTCGAGGGAGTCGATTCTTCGGTTAGACTTAAATAGTGAAACCAAAAGACAATCAAGCCAAGGAAAGCATAGGTTACGATCATTGTTGTTGTTGTTTACATTAGCGTAATAATTATGACCTAAATTAAAAGGAATTAGCAGTGGGAAGGGCAGACGACTTGGGGCTAACAGTTTTTGCGGGTGAAGCTCGGTGACATGAAAATAAAAAATAAAAAAATAAGCGCGACTGGGCAAAATCAACGATAACATATAAACTGACTACATACTCTTCTATTTCCTCAAAGGCTTCCACCGCGTAGCTCACTGGCGCTTGGTTTCTGAACAGTCATCACTTCATTTGGACTAATTATTTTATCGTGGGCGCGTTACTATCTCTCAAACATTAAACAATTATTAATTGTTAATAATCTGTCCTGTAATATTTATCCAGATATCTCAGGTGGGCCGTAGGACAGCGTGCTGGGTCCATTATCATTTCTTATTTTTATAAATGATTTGCTCAATAACATTTCTTCCTGTATGCGAATTTTCGCAGGTGATAGTCTTGTCGATGTCCACATTAAATCTGCTACTAACCACTTGGCACTCCCATAAGACTTCCCTCTTATTAAAGTATGGTGCAACACATGGCTAAAGCACCTTAACACATCAAAACGTAAATTCATCTCATTCGGCCGTAAACGTAACCACGTTCAAGACGACTTACCATCTCACGTTTACCAATAGAACTACCTTGGTTCTAACCTTATTTCAGATCTCGCATAATTATTTCATATCTCGTGCGCACACGTCAGTGCCTCAATATCGTGCGGTTACATACGCCGTAACCTCATGAAGTCTCCCAATCATATTCGTAAACTAGCTTACCTCTACTTGGTCACTGTATCATCTGTAAACTCCAGTAATTCTCACTATGTCTCCTTCATACGCAAGCACCACCTACACTTGTTTGATTATGCATTATGCATCGTACAGCTATCGTCAGGAAATAAGTACACATACCCTGTGCTTATTTCTCATCGTTCCTCACTTGCACCAAGCACGTTAATACGTTAGAGCGAGAGCCCGGAAAAAGCTAAATTTTGTTAAATGTAACTTCTGCTTAGCGCCTCCCAAAATCAGAGAAATACTTTACTTTCGAACGTAACACTCGCATTAGAGGACGTATGCATGGCCAGGGACCCGCAACTTACAACTCTGTCTGACATGCCCGAACACGTACATGACCGCGCAGTCCGATTTGATGTAGTAATTGTTACTTCACTTCCAGTTTTACAGCACTTAGTGATAGCTTGAGGTGGGAAATATTAAGCACACGCACAAAAAGCAGGATATTATAAATGTTTTTCAAATTTGTTTCCGTATGGCTAAAATAGATAAGGAAACTTACCTTTTACTCCCTCATTTTGTATCTCAGGGAAGTGACAGCTGGTTAAAAATAAGGGAATTTATTTGTCGAAGAAATGTCCAGAGCAAAAACTTGGGGAGGGTCGAAGCATGTAGGGAATGGTGTTTCAGCTCCACTAATGTGAAACCTGTAGAGGGGTGAAGCATGCAGTGTACGCCGGTGTTTCCCACAGGAAAATAAAGGCTTATGGGCAATGAGACCCGCAGTCTCATTGCCCCTAAGAGACCCGCACACCCACAGAGACCCGCAGTCCACTTTTAGTTAACGTGCACGCTGCGAATATTTATTGTTCAACTACTCGCAAGAGAAATCTCCCACCGGCACCACCTTGCAGGTCAAGATCCAATGCCTATATATACACGGTGGCCGGCGGTTGTGCAGCGTGAGCAGTCGGTTTCTTTTTTAATCAAGAAAGTCGCTAGCAGACGCTGCTCAGTGTTTATAGCAGAAAGAGCGTTTCCATAGTCGACGCACACCGTTCGCTCTCTCTCGCCACACGGCGAGCACTGAGGCGGCGTCCCCCTCTCTGCGCTCAAGCAAATCTACCGTCCCGACAGCAGACGACGATGCACGATACACGCCGACAAGCCGAAACCTTAAGGTGCTTCACCCCTAATAGTGTTGGATGTATAAGGGCATGCAGTTTTTTCTAGTTCTCTTGTGTTAATTCTATTTGCTCAGTTGCCTGTTTGTACGAGCAGATGTAAGCCTGTGTATTCCCCGCTGGCAGTAATGCCTTCGGGCGCTGCCGGTATTTGAAATCAAAAATAATAACATGCTCACCGCACTACAGTCCATGCCAAATAGGGCAGAACGCTTCATCTCGAGAAACTATACCACTGAAGCGTCAAGAAGATTAGAACTGACCTTCTCGACAATCATTACGTATGCTCCATGGCATCGCTCTAGCACCATTTTTCCACAAGTATGTACACTGTAACAGATCTTTCATTTCATATGGATGTCCCATCGCGGGTGTTCGAAAGATTCCATCACCATTGATACGTTACCTGCATAATTTAGTGACACTTTAACATTGGATTCTTCAGCACTTGCACGCGCCATAAAATTATGGCCAGACCTGGCAGACAATATCCCTTTATTGTCCATTCCTGACGTATTTCGTCACCGACTGATTGCACATTTTCACGGAAGTTGTTTATTAACACAGCTATATTTGTATCGTATATTTGTATTATCGTAATTTGTATATTTGTACCACTGCTATATTTGTTTGTCTCGGTGCAAAAAAAAAAAACAAATGAGGACAACTTGCGACAGAGAAGCAGCGTGTTCAAAGTCAGCTGAACAGAAAAACGTCTTCCTCGTCTTTCACTGCAAAACCTACTGACCCACTAGCCGGAGTCTGTGAGACCTCGCCATCTTCATCGTCGTTTATGTATATACACGTGTCAGTATTATGGATTATGCACTTATTGTATATTATGTGTTGCGTTAAACTTTAAACATAATGTTCTTAAACTTTGTATACGATGTATAGTCGTTTGTTTTTGATATTCTTTTATTTGATGTGGAATGCGATTGTAGCACCCTGGTTACACACTGTTCAATGGGCCTGTGCGTTACTTGAAATGAAAGCAATACGAACACAAATAATGCGCTCATCGCATGTGGGACATTGTCATTTCGACTGCTGCGGCAGTGCTGACAGACTGGCGTCCTCCAATGGGGCAAAGCGACATTTCTGCCCATGTCAAGAAATGCAGTACAAAAAGTAATGTCACACTATTCATGTTCTTTTGCTGCGTGTGTCTCGCAGTCCATCCTCGACCCGTTGGGAGACAGCGGACATTTTTACGTGCCCGAACCATTCAAGCGCCTCATCCAAGGAATCTGCAACACGTTCAATGGACAGCCGTGTGCTGCTTTTCTAACACTCACATTGCTGAGCAGTAATGATCAACTAAACAAGGTAAGAACAACTAAACAAAGTTGCTGAGCAGTAGTGAAGAACTAAACAAGGAGTCGAACCCACGACCCCCCGCTCGGCCACCGACGGCAAGTTCTTCAGCATACTAGCGGCGAGCTATTTATATATAGCATTTACCGCTGGTGGTACTCAAAGCTGCATGGCACTTCACCGTGTTTTCGTTATCACTAGCAAGATGGCGCGAAGGGCTCGCAGGGCGCGCTTTAACGGTTGTCGCCACGCACGTTTCGATGCGCGTGGGCCTCTACAGGGCGTGTTCACTCGTGTGCGCGTGCTTATCTCATGATGCGGGTGGTTTGTGCGTCTTCTGCTCTCACCGCAAATTTTTGTTGCGGTTACAGAGATCACGAAGGTCATTTAGCTCCCTGCAGCGGCCGCTTTTGCGAAAGGAGCGCGCTCCTCACACACAAATAAGTTACAACTGTAACAGTTAGCGCTCATCCCGTGTGTACTTGTGCGTTCGTTTCGTGCGTCATCCCTTGTGTTTGCGCAGCGCGCTTTAGCTGTCGAGCTGTGACAGTGGTTAGCTCACGCTCATGCTCTGTATGTTCTTTCCCTGCTTCTTTTCTGCTTGAGCAGCGCGTTGCAAGTTTCGAGCTGCTTGCCTTTCTGCGCGTGACATTACAATTTGTTGCTATGGCACTCAGTCCTTCGCGCTTGTCGCGAAACAATGCACAATGCTCAACTGCGTCTGTGAATGCACGCTTTACTTTCGTGTTATACCGATTCCTATGACAGAGGGATCAGCCATGTTTTTTCCTACCTATGTCTGCTTGAATATGCGCTATGGTCCTTTGCTCCCTAAGAGACAGAATTCTTTTACTGTTGCTTGCAATCATCCGTGATATACCTACAGCAGCACGGACATATTGACGCCTTGTTTGTAATATAACGAGTAGCTTATTTACTCAACTATTTACAGTGCACAGCGCAGAGTAGACAAGATGGCGCCAGTTTAGCAACAACCAACAGCCACGTCGTGTGGCGTCGTTTCACTCCTCTTTCATGCAGCCACATTGCGGCGGCAGTTCTGTATAATAAGCCACGGGCGGTACAAGCACCGTCTCGGTGCTTAATCTGTACACATGTGGTTGAAGGAATGTAATAGAGCTACAGCCGAGCTACGTGAACGATGTCGCTAGAAGCTGACGATGACGCTGGATCAGCTGGGACGATCTCATATGTAACGTCAGTCACCTGGAGAACGACACGGTGTGGTCCAGTATAGCGTGACAGCAGTTTCTCAGAAATCCCCACACGCCGAGTAGGTGACCACAGAAGCACAAGAAAACCCGGGGAAAAGTGCACGTCTCTATGATGACGAGTGCAGGTCTCTATGATGAGTGGTAGAATACTCGTCTGCTACGCAGAGAGCCAGGGTTCTAATCCTATCCGATCCTGGCTAATTGGCGCGATGGCGGTTACGGACACTGGCCGCGGCGGACAACTGCGGCGCCAAAATCGGCTTTTGTTGTGATCTCATAACAGCTTTCGCTGTAAAGAAAAACACGACGACGTACGCGGTAGTATGCGCGGGAAACGCCCAAGTGGCCCGCCGGTGGAGCGTCATGAATTTCGAGGAGGGAGTAAGTCAGAGCTGAAAGGCTCGAGGTTACGGTGGTATAGGATCCCGTGTTTGACAAGAAGCAATCGTATAAACGTCGCGAGGCATTGGCTCCAGTTTGTCAATGATGGCTCGTAAAGAAGCATCGCGGTGTTGCTCGTCGCGAATATTGAGTAGCTACGACACAGAAAAAAGCGCCTGCGATGGTGTCAGTACCGCCTGCTCCTTCCACGTGTAGCGGGATAAACAATCCGTATCATGATGCGATAGGCCTGCTTTATACATTACATAGAACGCGTATTCTTGCATGCGTAGGGCCCAGTGAGCGAGCCGTCCTGTGGAATCCTTGAGTGAGGCTACCCAGCAGAGCGTGTGATGATCGGTGACAGCTTGGAGTGGGCGCCCGTATAAGTATGGACGCAAATTGGCGACTGCCCCCACAAGAGCCACGGCCGCTACATAAAAAAACAAAGCGGCCTGCTGCGTCGCGTCGCCGTCAATGGGCGAGCGCGGGTCGGCTGAGCGGCAGCTGTTTTGGGGTGAGGGCGCCACAAGCACGGTCCTCAAGGCAGACGCCGGTTCCTGTTACGATATGGTCGCCTCAGGATTAATGCGTGTCCGTATGCTTTTTCCTGTGCTTTCTCGTGTCCTTCTTGTGTGTGACCGCGCGTGTGAGCAGCTTGCCTCATGTTTCCTGCGCCTGAGTACGGTTTTTTGGTGCGCGCGTGTGTGGCAGACGGTTTTTTCTAGCGCTGTGATGACGCGAAGCTGTTGCGTGCCGGTGTGCAGCTGTGTGAAAAGACGCGTGAAAAGACGCTACTGTGAAGTACCACGTATTCCCATGCGATCTACAGTGTCGGGAAGTGTAATATTCGCAACAGAGCACTTCTTTCTCTCACAAACGAGCGCTAAAACACGCGCGCGCCGCCGCATACTGACGACAGCATCAAGCCGCTGTGCCGACTGTTACTGCTGTTACCGCTGTTACCCCCACCGTGTGCGCGCAACGAAAAAAAAAGACGAGCATCAAAAGGCGCCCAGGTCGAACCCCTACCCTCTCCACCGAAGACGCCGTCACGGTTGCGACAGCGGATCGGGAGAATTCAAGAAATCAAAGTGGAACCGACCGATTCCGCAGACGAACCGTGAGACGAATCCTTTTCCCCTAGCTGTCGCTGCGCTACGTGCTACGAGCCGAACATGTTCGCGAAACCGGGAAGGATCCAAACGAGAGACGACGGAGGGTAGGACGGTATGGTGAAGTCAGCGAAGAAGTTATGTTGTTCGTGTGAGTCGTGTAGTGCGGGAGTTGCTCGCTGGATTTCATGGAGAACAGACGTGCCGCCCGCGATGCCTTACGGACTAGTCCTCGTGCCTCTCGCCGTCGGCGCCCTGTGACGGTTGCGTCGACCGCTATGCCGTGCGCCTCTCATCGGCGGGGCCTTCGCCGCCTCGTCACCGACGTGTACCGTGCCTCTAGCTGCATCGTGGTCCCGTCCCTCGAACTCCTGTGACCACCTCCATCTGTCCTGTCTTCTCTTCTCTTCGACGCCCCTGTCTCTGTCCGATCACTTCTCTTTTTCTTCGACTTTCCTTTTATTCCCTCCTTACCCTCCCCCAAAAGGCGCTGAGCCGTGCTGCCGTGAGGGTTGCAGAAAATAGTGCCTTATTCCTTTCCTTCAACCACAACCACCACCGTGTAGTGCGGTCAGTCGATCTTGGATGATCTAGTGATGACACCGTGGGAGCACTATTTAGAAGGGTGTCGCCGAATGACGGTGACAAGAGCTGGAGTTCGTTTGAGTGTTTCCTGGAAGAGAAATATTCCAGAAACGTTCGAAGCATTGTGGGCTACACACGTTTGGATAATATTCAAGGACTTTAAGTGTTCGTGGATAGTTTCTAATGGATGAGAGTGCATTTGTAGCACGGTAAGTTTGTTCCCGTTGTTTTAAACACCATCTAAGTGATGTTGTAAGTCTCCAGGTTTCTGCTCCGTACGTAAGTACCGGTAAGATGCAGCTGTTATATACCTTCCTCTTGAGAGATAGTGGTAGACTACCATTCATGATTTGATAATGCTTGCCGAATGAGCCCCATCCCATCCTTATTCTTCTAGTTATTTCACTGTCATGGTTCGGCTCCGCGGTTACTACCTGTCCTAAGTAGACGTACTCCTTTACAACTTCCAGCGTCTCGCCACCTATCGCGAAGCGCTGTTCCCTGCCAAGATTGTTCCACATTACTTTAGTTTTATGCATATTAATTTTCAGACCTACTCTTCTACTTTCCGTATCCAGTTCAGTAATCATGAGCTGTAATTCGTCTCCCGCGTTACTCATCAATGCAATGTCATCAGCGAAGCGCAGGTTACTGAGATACTCTCCATTAACTCTTATCCCTAATTCTTCCCAATCTAGGGCCCTGAAAACCTCCTGTAAACACGCGGTGAATAGCATTGGAGAGATCGTGTCTCCCTGTCGTACGCCCTTCTTTATTGGGATTCTGTCGCTTTCTTTATGAAGGACTATAGTGGCTGTGGATGCGCTGTAGATTTCTTCCATTATGTTTATATAGGCTTCGTCGATGCCCTGATTCCGTAGTGCTTGCATGACTGCTGATGTCTCCACCGAATCAAATGCCTTCTCGTAATCTATGAAGGCTATGTATAGGGGTTGGTTGTATTCCGCGCATTTCTCTATCACCTGATTGATAGTATGAATATGGTCTATTGTTGAGAAGCCTGTACGAAATCCTGCCTGGTCCCTTGGTTGATTAAACTCTAATGTCGTATTAATTCTGTTAGCAATTACTTTTGTGAATAGCTTGTAGACAACGGACAGAAGGCTGATGGGCCTGTAATTTTTCAGGTCCTTGACGTCCCCTTTCTTATGGATCAAGATGATGTTGGCATTCTTCCAAGATTCTGGTATCCTCCCTGTCGAGAGACACTTCGTATACAGGGTGGCCAGTTTCTCTACCATAATCTCTCCACCGTCTTTCAACAGGTCTGATGTTACCTGATCCTCACCAGCGGCTTTGCCTCTTTGCATTCCCTTTAGGGCTTTCTTTACTTCTCCTGTTAATACTGGTGGGATGTCAGATTCCTCTGGGATATTACTGCTTCTTACGTTATCATCCTGACTGTCTCGGCTGCTGTACAGATCTCTGTAGAACTCTTCCGCTATCTCAACTATTCTATCCATATTGGTTGTGACCTTGCCATCCTTGTCCCTTAACGCATACATCTGATTTTTGCCTATGCACAGTTTTGTCTTCGTAGCTTTGAGGCTTCTTCCGTTCTTTAGAGCATGCTCAATTCTCTCCATATTATACTTTCTTATGTCGACTACTTTACGCCTATTGATCAACTTCGAAAGCTCCGCCAGCTCTATTTTGTCTGTTGCATTTGAGGCTTTCATAGCTTGACGTTTCTTAATGAGGTTTTTCGTCTCTTGGGATAGCTTACCAGTGCCGACGCAGCGAGCGATGGAAAGGAAAATGATAGGTGTAACCTTAAGAGACAGGAAGAGAGCAGAGTGGGTCAGGGAACAAACGGGGGTTAAGGATATCATAGTTGAAATCAAGAAGAAGAAATGGATATGGGCCGGGCACGTAGCACGTCGGCAGGATAACCGGTGGTCATTAAGGGTAACTGACTGGATTCCAAGAGAGGGCAAACGCGTAAGGGGAAGACAGAAAATTAGGTGGGTAGATGAGATTAAGAAGTTTGTAGGTATAACGTGGCAACAGAAAGCACAGGACCGGGTTGATTGGCGGAACATGGGAGAGGCCTTTGCCCTGCAGTGGGCGTAGACAGGCTGATGATGATGATGATGATGATGATGAAGTGATGTTGTGAGTTGTAATTGATACCTGCCGAGTGTGGATGTTTGCGTGATGCTTGTACTGCCTTAACTGAGAATATATTTTGTTTGTGTTGTCAACTCTTGGCTCTAACTCTTGCTTTGGACCACAACCGGCATTTGTTGGCGCACTAACAGGACCTTCATTTAAATTTTGTGTTCTTTCGTGGTGAGTTTCGGTGGGCCGATAAGTCAGCCCTTGGAATCTGCCCAACGACTGCCTGCCCATTAAGGGGATCAGTGATTGACTGACATTTTTCATTTCAGGTGAGTCAAACGGGCAGCATTCGTAGAGAGTATTGAGGCCCACTCTACAAAACACTGGTACTTCTAGGGCAAACTGTTCACATATGTGGGGTAATCGGCAGTTCTAATAACGACTTCAATATTCAACGTGTAATGTGCAGCTATAAAACGCGTTATCTACGGCCTGATTGGAGTAAGTGTCGGGCGTACAAACGAGGCTGTCGAAGCGCTTCTCCGTGAACAGCTGTACCAGTGTGGTGGCGCCAGTGCGGGCGCAAGGAGGACTAGGCCCCGGACGCCGTTTCGGCGCCACGCAGCAGGCCGCACCTGTTTTTTTTTATGTAGCGGCCGTGCAAGAGCGAAGCGCTCGTGCTCTATGCTTGAACAGTTGCGCTCGGCTGGAGATAGAAGTCGGTTTGCATAGGCTATAAGACAGTCATGTCCCCGTTGGTGTTGCAATAACATTGCTCCTATGCCGTGCACACTGGCGGCAGTGCAGACATCGGTTGAAGCTTAAGGATCCAAGTGGGCCAGCATTGGAGGCGTTGTAAGCAGGGTCGTAAGTTCAGAAGAAGATGAAGCATGGTCAGGGCCCCAGAAAAAAACGTGGCGTCGTTCATCAAGGGGTCTATGAGGGGGCGTGTAATGGTCGCAAAGCCCTTAAAAAAGCATGAGAAATTGGAGCAGAGCCCCACAAAACATCTTTTGTGGACTTCGGAACAGGAAATTTTGCAACAGCGCGAATTTTCTCTGGATGTGGGCGCATGCCTGTTGCATCGACGAGGTGTTCAAGTACAGTGATTTGACGACGAGCGCAGTGGCACTTAGAAGTGGTCAGTTGAAGTCCGACTCTACGTAAAACATCAAGAATCGTCGATAAACGGTCGAGATGCGAGTCCAATGTCGGCGAAAAAACAAGGTCTTCGAGATAACACAAGCAGGTGGACCATTTGAACCCTTGGAGCAATGAGTCCATCCTTGGTTCGAAAGTGGGCGGCGCATAACTGAGACCGAAGGGCATCACCTTGAACTGATAGAAACCTTGAGGAGTGAATAATACAGTCTTCTCGTGCTCCATCTCTTCGACGGCTATCTGCGTGCAGCAGGAACGAAGGTCGATAGTTTAAAAATAAGTAGCACCGTACACGCAGCCTATGGCGTCGTCGATACGGCGAAGGGGTAAACACCTTTTGTTTTGTAATTTTGTTGAGGTGCCAATAATTTACACAAAAGTGCTATTTTCCATCCTTCTTGAAGCCCAGGCGCTGCACGAGGGCTCAGTAATGACTTTCGCAAACATATTCTCTGCTTGGCTTCCTATTGTATTACTGTACGCTCTGTAGCGGAGACACGATATGGACGTCTGTGAATTGTATTCGCATCGCCAGTATTGATGCAATGAATATAGACAGTCGTTTGGCTTAAAGATGTCCTTCCAAAGTAAAAAAAGGTCGCCGTAGTTTTCGAGAACGAGGTAGAGGTGGCCGTTGTTGCGACCGCTGCGCGTCGCCATGGAGGCACGGGAGTCGTTCACCTCCACCGCTAATGTTACGAGGAGCTTATTTAAATAAACTATTTAAACTGCACAGCGCAGGGTGGACAAGATGGCGCCGGTCCATCAACAACCAAAGACGACGTCATTCTCCTCCTCTTTCATGCAGCCACACTAAGGCGGCTGTTATTTATCACTATCGTTTCCCCC
The DNA here is from genome assembly GCF_013339695.2 of Rhipicephalus sanguineus. Classification (NCBI taxonomy): domain Eukaryota; kingdom Metazoa; phylum Arthropoda; class Arachnida; order Ixodida; family Ixodidae; genus Rhipicephalus; species Rhipicephalus sanguineus. Next base: position 109,975,270 of record NC_051183.1, read on the forward strand.
CCTTAAAGTACCCCCTCACCAACCGGAGTTCAAAGACAAGGCAGTGGTATTTGTCTCGCCTTCACTACCCTGCCTACAGGCGATAGCTCCTCCTCGCTACTTATTTCTTAAAAGCACCTGTACAATGCCAGCACTAAGCGTGGAGCCCATGAGGATTTCGCGCTTGTCGGCTACACGCAGTTCGCTCCGCTTACGCAGTCGAAAACACAAAATGAAGTGAAATTAGTTCATCGCGCATGATAGTCATGCGAGACAAAAAAGAACGGGTGGATGGCTGCAGGGCAAAGCGGTTTAGGAGACAATTCAAAACTGATTATTTGCGTATATGGACAAATTGAGAGTATGTACCGTAATTACGTCACGTCAATCACTGCTCTGACGTCACGAAGTGCGCCAGAAAGGCGAGACACGCCAGGAGAGAATAACGCGCTGTTTTTGTAGCGTTAGCTACACTTGCCTAGCCAAAGCAGGTTTCGCGGGGGTCATCATGAGCAGTGCTGCGCATGCGCGCGCGACTCGCCGCTGCTGCTCTGCGCATTCGGCATGTCTAGCCCGCGTTTCCTCTGAAACGCGGGCTAGACATGCCGAAATTCTCTCCTGCGCAACGCCGATGAGCTCTAGCGCATGCGCGTCCCCTCCCCTTCTCTCTCCTCTCCTACGCTGCCCCCTCTCGCCCGCCTGTCGACCGCGTTCCCCGCTCGCCCTGTAAGAATTAACGGCCAGGCTAGATCACGGTGTGGGCTAGATGGAAGATACGACGCGCGTAGCGTCGCTCTTCGCGTTCCACGACGCGAGCTCGGTAGCATGCCCAACGAACGCCAACGGAACGCGATCGTGCAAGTGCTCCGGCTTCGCATCTACTCATGGTCCCCTTTAGCGGGAGATGGTGTATTCGCCTTCGCTGTGCAGTCGCCGTCTGACAGTGCGCTGGTGCCGCTTGATAGCGCATCTGACTGGCGTTTGCAGGTGGGTAACGCCATGGAGAAAGAGAGCGCAAATGCTGCTCAACGGTGCAGAAGAGCCGAGAAGGTTATGTCATCGGATCCCGAATTAGTTGCCTGGCAATTAGCGCTTCAGCGTAAGAAGAATGAACAGAGCAACGCTAAACGTGCTGCGGAAAGCTAAACGTGCTGCGGAAATCAGGAAAGCTCAGAATAATCAGCTGAACCTTTGCTGACGCTACGTATATCCTGGCATAGCCGAGCTAAGCCACTGCATTTTTTTTTGCACTTTCAGAGGCCTTAACGTGGAAACATTACGGAGACAACTAAACCGTAAAAAAAGCAGTGGGCACCGCACGCAGGCGCCTACTTCTCCTTGAACATATTCTTTAAAAAAACGCCAGCAGTATGATTTGATCTAAAGGGATGCGTTGGTGGGCTAGTTGGTACATGCCTTGACATTTACTAAGCATGTGCAGAGCAAACAAACAATGACAAGGGCAGTCTATGTCGTTCATGCGTGTGCCGTTCCTTGTCTTGGTTCCTTTGTGCTGCACATACTTCGTATATGGGTCATTCCACACCAACTGTGCCTATTGTCGCGGTCGACAAAAATCAGTTTCTCTAAAAAAATTCCAGAAAATACACACCTATAGGCATAAGTTCTACGGTTTTTTTTTTGTCGCGGTCGACAAAAATCAGTTGCATCGTAACTTATTTTAGCGCACACTGACACACGGACACAGCTAAAATAAGTTACGATGCACCCACCTGCAAACGCCAGTCAGATGCGCTATCAAGCGGCACCAGCGCACTGTCAGACGGCGACTGCACAGCGAAGGCGAATACACCATCTGCGCTAAAATAAGTTACGATGCACTCATACCAACTAGCTCCTCTTTCAGTATTACTTCAAAAATCAGTTTCTCTAAAAAAATTCCAGAAAATACACACCTATAGGCATAAGTTCTACGGTTTTTTCTCCAATAATATGAGCCGCAATAATTTCTTTGGCACGTGAGCGCCATTTGACCTTCACCAAATGTTGTAAAACCAGGTACGAAAACAAAATCACTATAAATCGACCGTTCCGGGCATTCTCTCAACACTTCTTTTTTTTTTCGTTTTTTTTTTATCTTCGTCATTTTATTATAGGGTATTTCCTTATAGCTGCTTTATATTTTTTACGCCTTAGGGCCTAGGTAAAGTTGAGTTAATTGTAGCGTTTTCTTGAATTTTGTCACAAAAGACGATTATCGTTCAAATGCGCAAATTATTTGTATAAAGATCTCCATAAAACGCACTGTCGCCTAATTTTTTTTGCCTCTGTGTGCTGCATAGGCTCTAAAATAAATTTCTAAACTTGGAAAACATTTTATTTTGGATAATCTTGCGCCTTCTGTAGCACCCTAAAGTGCGCCAAGAAAAAATGAGCAGAAAAGCATATACGATTGAGAACCATAACAACTTCGTTAAGAGAAAATTTAATCAATGCACTTTTTGTTTCAGTCGAGAAAAATATTTTTGTAGTTTAATAATAATATCTGGGGTTTAACGTCCCAAAACCACGATATGATTATGAGAGACGCCGTAGTGGAGGGCTCCAGAATATTTTTGTAGTTTAATCCCACCATTGCATTGTTGTTCTATGGGGGCAATACAAACCAGCTGAATTTGTTACATAAAAAAAGAGGTAGCGTATTCATAGCACATAGTTTTGACTTGCTTTTGTCAGTGCCTTATATTGTTTAATACATATCAAGGTGGCAATAAACAGAGCTAAAAATATAAAAATTTGATTTGCTTAGATGCCACAATTCCCACAACATTGAGTCGCCTTACTTATTGCATGCGGCTCTGAGAATCAATGGGCGTTAAAATAAGTTATGCTTCAACGTTCATGTAAATCGGAGAAAGGAGGCGTGAGGGTGCTCATTTATAGCTGATTCACACGAAGTTCATCTATGTACTCCGCAAGGCACGGCAGAATCTAAGCCAATGGCATTGCTATATTTTTACCTCTGTTTATTATCACCTTGATATGTAATAAACAATATAATGTACTAACAAAAGCAAGTGAAAACAATGTGCACTATTTCTTTGAGGTAGTGCACATTGTTGCACTACGTCTTTGTACATGAATGCACTACTTCTTTCCACTACATCATGTTGCAAAGGAATGCACTACCTCTTTTTTTTGTGCAGCAAACGCAGTTTGTTTGTATTGCCCCCATAGCAAAACAATGCAATGGGGGGACTAAACTTCAAAAAAAATTCTAGATAAAAAAAGTACTTTGATTAAACCTGCTTTGGGCAAAGTTGTTATGGTTCTCAATCGCATCCGCTTTTCTGCTTATTTTCCCTTGGACCGCGTTAGGGGGCTACAGACGTCTCAACATAAGCTAATATACCGTTTTTTTTTTCAAGTCCACGATTTTATTTTAGAGTCTAAGCGCCGCACACAGGCAAAAGAAAAAAAAATATTACGAGATAGAACGTTTTATGGACAATTTTGGAAAAATAATTTGTTTTGTTCGTCGATAATCATCTTTTGTAAATAAATTACCGAAAACGCTACAATTTACTCAACGGTACCTACGTGCTAGGGAGTAAAAAAAAGAAAGCTACTGTAGGAAAATGTTCTATAATCAAATCAAGAAGCTCGAAACACGCCAAAAAGCAATTGTTTAAATAATGCCTCGAACAGTCTATTTCTAGCGAATTTTGTTTTGTTTTTCGTACCTCGTGTTCCAACATTTCGTGAAGTTCAAGTGGCGCAGACGTGCCCAAAAGCTTTTTGCCGCTCAAATTATTTGGGGAGAATACTGTGGAACTAATGTCTAAATGTGTGTAATTTTCTCAGAATTTTTAGAGAAATTGATTTTAGATGAGCAGCATTTGCTCGCGGCTGTGTCCAGCGGTGGCGTCCGCGCTGCACTGCGCATGCGCCCACTCTCGCGCGCTCGGGCCAAGGAGAAGTCTTCTTCCGCTTGTTATTCGACCGTCTTGATGTGTGCAGAGCTCGCGCTCGTGCCAAGGAGAAGTCTTCTTCCTCTTGTTCTTCGACCGCTTTCATGTGCACTGAGCGCGCGCTCTCGCCAAGGCGGTCTTCTTCCTCTTGTTCTTCGACCGCCTTGATGATGATACGTACAGAGCACTTTAGAGGCCCAGGCTGCCGTATGCTGTCCTAGCTTGGCGTAACTCAGACAAAACCATACGTGAGGGCACGCGCTAGCGCCTTCGTACCTGTGTAAGGGGCTGGTTAAAACACTGTGGCCTCTCCCCCTTACTCTCTCTCAGCAATAATGTGATGGCGCCGGGGAACGAGATTCGGCAGACACGAGATGAACCCGCGTGGCATGCTTCATCAAGAGGTCGGGACGAGCAACAGCAACAGCAACTACAGTGAATACATGGTGTGCTCCACTTGCAAGGACACGTTAACATACGGCAAGGTGCCTTTGATGAACGGAACTTTAAGTCGACCCATGCGCTGCTTCGCATCCCCACACGGTTCCCTTGAGTGGGAGAAGGTGTAGTTTTTGTCGAGCGCCACGTTTGGGACACCTGGTGTGGAATGACCCATATATAATAACAATAACTTCTTTATTTCCATCAACGATGGAGGAGACTGCTGGTAAAAGTTGCTTGAAACACACGTAGCTTGACAGAGGCCCGCAGCTAACAAGCTATGAAATATCAGGCACCAAGCTATCAAGCTATCAAGTAGGATTTGAACTCGATTTACAATTCTCTATCAGGTGGGCTCTCCCTTCGTTCGAACAGTCTTACAAGCGTGAAAGCAACTGGCCATCCTATCTGGCAGCTTCGTAATTTTAGTGAACACATAAGGAGCTCGAAACGGTGACGTAACCGCCCATGCTTTTCAGAAGCCAGCTGGGGCTGACGTCACGTTGCGGCGGGCGGAAAATGGTTTCGCGATAGGCGGTCACTCACAGCATACGCCCACTTCTTGCCTGAATACCCGCCATGGTGGTCTAGGGCATTTGGAACACGACTACTGACTTGAAGGTCGCGGCGGCCGCATTTTCGATGGATGCGAAAAGGCTCGAGGCCCGTGTGCTTAGATTTATTTGCATGTTTAAGAACACCAGATGTTGAAAATTTCTGGAGCCCTCAACTGCGGTCCTCCGGAGCCCTCCAAATTATATTGTGGTTTTGGGACGTTAAACCCTAACAACTATTGTTATTATGACTACTTGCCTGAATAAACGAAATTAAATGATCACATTGGCGTCACTGCACAACGTTGCCATTAGAATGTTGCTGCTTCAGTCTACATTGGACGTACTAGCACGTGCATAGCGGCACGACGAAAAACCTTTCACAATGGATGAATGAATGTTTGAATTCTTTGAAAAATACGCATTAGTAACGCGAAGGCGTTTTAAATGCGCTCAAAATTTCTACGTTAAATGTTCGTGTATACTGAATTCTCGCAATGTCTATGAAAATGATAGACCTAGGGCTGTATATTTCGTTACGACTCTTGAATTTTCAGTAATGTGCTGACGGCTGCACGTCATATCTGACACTCACTCATTATGTATGTCATATTATCCCGTTGTCATGAGGTTTACGAAGGAAGCAGTCGGCGTGTTCAAGACGAACCTCTTCATTTTATCCCACTTGCGCCTGAAAATGAAGCGGTCTAGTACAAGCTATTCAATCTGTACACTGATAGCGGCGAGAACAGCGTCGACCGTCGAGTAATTGACCGAGCGGTAAAGCACGTGAGCATTTATACTTGTTCCATCGAAGGTTCCGGCGTTATCGCTGGTGGCCGCGTAAATTCCAGCATAAACTCCAATGTTTGCATTGTGCGCGCAATTTTATCGGGATCTTCTAAAATATTCTGGAAGGTTCCCAGTCATTCGGGCGCGGTTTACGCAAGGCTGCAGTTGCACCTGTAACTAGAAATATAAGGTGCTCATGTGGCATTGCCCCTCTCTGAAAAAGCATCGCCCCGATTTTTAACCCTTTCAATACAAAATTATATATTTTATTTGTAAGCAACCGGTTTTTTATTTTGAGACGTGCATGATAATGGTGGCCCCCAAAAATGAAAAAAAAAAATCTTTGATCACATTGTTCAATGAAGATAAGTTTTTGTCCGAAGCATTTCAATTATTAATTCTTATTTAATAATATTTCCATTAACCTTACTTAACTTATTACATAAGTCGTTAGTTATATGGGATAGTATAATGTCCAATAGCCACCATTCCAATTTTCGACGCAAAACTAAAATAAATACCCTCTCTCAGCATGGTGAAAGTAGAAGCTGCCTCAGCAAAATGCGCAAATAGCATGAACGCTTCTGTAATTTCTTTGTTCGCAGGTGACCTCGCTTTGGTGTATGTACCAGGTATGCACCAGTTATAGAGCACATGGTTAATATCAGCTCTTGAAAAATAACAACGCTTTATATTTTCCAGGTGCTTGCTGAGTGACCTAGAAAATTGGTTATTCCATTTAGAATCGCCGGACCTGAATCATTTAAAACAGAGCATGGAAGGGAAAGAAATATGCATACAAACGAAGCAAAATAACAAAGATAAGAAAAAAAGTACATTTCTCAGGTTAACGAACGCGTATCAAACGGCTTACAGGGACACTAAAGGCAAATATGAAGTCGACGTTCATTGTTGAAGTAGCGTTCCAGAAACCACGTACGTGCTTGTTTCGTGCCAAGGAAATGCTTATTTTGAAAGAAAATAGCGTTTTAGCGGTCCGCGCAGCGTTAGCGCACTACAAATCACCCGCCTGAACGGTCCTTCTGACGTACGGGTTCCCGTGCCCAACGTTGCCTGCCTTTACTGCCCGGCCGCCGACGCTACGGTTTCTTGTGCAACAGCAGCCATCAAGCTTGCCAAGACGCAGCCACGAGCCACTCCGAAACTGTATAGTTCACTGTAACGGAGCTTAGCTTGGTCAGCAGCAGAAGCAGAGTATCAACAGTGCGAAAATAGCGAGAGCCAAGCACACGTAGCAGTAGCGATACCGAAACTGCGATTGAGACGCGACCACGTGAGCGAAGCGCAGCTCGGCGAAAACGGAACCTTTGAGCCATTCGCGCCGTTCCCCCATGATAACGCCAATAGGATTTTTCCATGTATCAAACAGAAACGAACAAGCAGCATTTCATTACGTCTTCTGATGCGCGGAAGGTTATTTTTTTTATTATTGCAACTAGTTTATTTACTAGTGGTTAATTGCACTCGGAACTCTTGACGTCATCGGGGTCATATCCAAAATGTCCCACTCGTGGCTCATATCGTCTGCTACATTTACCTTAATTTCTTGATTAGTAGAGCACTGCTGTAAATAATATTGACGTTGTAGGCGTTCTCACACATTGAACTTTCACTCTTACATAAGTTTGTTATTTGCCTTTAGTGTCCCTTTAATGTGCACAACATGGACGACTTCAGGCAGTGCGCGGCGCCGATGAGAGTTTGTAATTCCGTCGAGGATGACCTCGTAGTCCAGAGCGCCGAGACGGCGATGCACATTGTATGGCTCGAAGTGTCCCTGAACTTTTTTGTTGAGTCCACATCAGTGTATCGGTGTCCAGACGCAAACAAGGTCTCTTGGTTGGTATTTCATGTTGCGTTGTCCAAGATTGTAGTGACGGCTGTCAACCCTCCGCTGGTTCTCGATAGGCAGGCGGGCGAGCTGTTGAGCGTCTTCAGTGCGTTGTAAGTTCCTAACAATGTCCATATTTTTAAATCAGTGATGTTCCGCATCATAGCGTCGAGCGTCGTTCCCGGATTTCTCCCGTAAACGTACTTGTATGGCATCAACTGCGTCGTTTCTTTTACAGCCGTGTTGTAGGCGAAGGACACGTACGGAAGCATGACATCCCACGTCTTTTTGTTCTACGGCGACGTACATGGCTAGCATATCCGTGATGGCCTTATTTAGACGCCAGGTGAGGCCATCTGTCGTGGCTGGTATGCGGTGGTCCGGCGGTGTCTTGTCTGGCTGTATGTAGGAATCGCCTGAGTTAGGTCCGCAGTGAAGGCCGTACCTCTGTCGGCGATGACGACCGATGGGGCGCCATGATGCAGGACCGTGTTCTCAACGAAGAACTTGTCTACCTCGGCGGCGCTGCCTTTGGGCGTGGCCCATCTTTTGGCGTAATCGTTGAGGTAGTCAATAACTATGACGATCAATTTGTTTCCAGAAGACGACGTCGGGAACGGGTCAGTAAGTCTATCCCGATTTGCTAGAACGGTCGGCGAGGAGGCTCGATGGGTTGCAGAAGTCAGGCTGATCTAATTGGCATTTTGTTCTGTCGCTCACACTCTCGGCAAGTCCTTCTGTAATGGGCGACATCGGCAGTGCGGTGAGGGCAGTGGTAGTTTCTTTGTATCCTCGCTAGCGTGTGGGAAAATCCAAGATGTCCAGCCGTCGGGTCAGCATGGGAAAGCTTCCGGAACCTCTGCAACTAATGCTGACGGTGTAACGAGGAGGCACTTGGCTGATGGTTGAGAAGCTCTTTCTTAGGCGAACGTCGTTTTGCAAGAAAAATGACGCCAGTCGTCGCTTGAAGACCTTCGGAACAACGTCGGTCTTCCCTTCAAGGCCCTGAGTTCCGGGTCCAATCACTGTCATTCAGTGAACTTGTTGGCACTTCTGGTTCCCAAGAACCAGTCATCGTCCCGTCAACCAGTCGACAAATCATCAGGGAGTCGACAGGCAATGCTCTGGTCTGGACTTGCAAACGACGGTAATGTTGAATTCTTTTAGTCTCAGTCCCCACCGTGCCAACTAACCGGAAGGATCCTTCGAGTAAGCTAGCCAATATAAGGCACGGTGGTCGCTCACAACTCTGGAGGGCCTGCCGTAGAAGTAGGGGCGAAACTTTCATGTAGCCCAGATGATGCAAAACACTTGTTTTCTCTAGTGGAATGCTAAGCTTCCGCCTTGGATGTGACTGCCTTGCAAAACTGATAACACTTTCTAGTCCGTGAGTCCTCTCCGGAAGGATGACACTGAGTGCTGCACCGCTTGCGTTGTTGTGGGCTTCCGTGTCGGTGTATTCGTCAAAATGCGCAAACATCGGAGGCGTCTGCGGGCGTCATTTCAGTTCTTGCAACCCCTCGAATTGCGTCGTTTCTCACTTGAATTCCGCGTCGGTATTCGTGGGTTGAGTTAGTGGCTCGGCAATCCGTGAAAATTCCTGGACGAAGCGTCTGTAATAGGCGCACAAGCCGAGCAACCTGCGTAAGGCCTTCTTGTCGGTGGGTGCCCTGATGGCAGTCATGGCCGCTGTTTTCCGCCGGTAGGCGTGAACTTCAAGCTGGCTAAAAATGAAATAGATGAAAGAAAAGGAGGCTACTACTGAAAGTGCCTACTGTGGACTGAGGGATGTCCCACACTGGCGTGAAGTCGCAAACCACGCAAATGCATTTAATTGGAACGATTTTTTTCTTTACAAAACAGTTCCCACTTTCCGACAATAGATCATTACTGTTGTTTAGCGAGGCTCAGAGAAGAAAAAAGACGTGTTACTGTATTTTGTTGTTACTAGAGATGTTTTTTACGCAGTAGCCATCACGCTCTGGAAACAGAATGTTTGACATTTTCTGCTTTTGTTCTAATAAAAATGATGCAAGAGGTTTTTGATAATATCACTCTCCACTCCTTTGAAACATTTTGGGGGACTTTGAACAAAATTGAGATTGCGGTTTTTTATTATAAATTTTCGAATCAAGGAGCACTTTAGACTTTTTGTTGTTTCGCGCATGAAAATCTATTACTTTGAAAATTATTCGAGAAATACAAACGCAGAGTCTCATTATTCACATAAAGGCCTATTCATACAGCAAATATGAACAAGCTAAGATGTTCACAGAAGTAGCCATACCGTCCCAAATTTGACTGATTCTCAAAAACGCAGCGTTTTTCGTAAATCTTTAAAAATACATAGTTTGCTCAGAATTCCATGAAATCATAAGAGCTATTTCCTCTCTAGTTCTACTTCCGCTAAGAAGAAAGATATTTGTAATATATAGCTTCAGTAGCTGCCAGCATGCCTGCGAATTTACGAAGACGCACTCTTCGTAAAATGGTCGTCGTCAACCGGAGACACTTGTCGAATTTTCCTGTGTTGAAAAAAAATTTTGTTTGAAAACGAACTGCGATTTCGTCTGTGCAGTCATATATGCACAACGTACAAAAATATCAGGAAAATTCTAAACATCAAGTATCCACCTTTTTTTATCTTTCTTGGAATCGACCCGAGTGAACGTAACGGAAACTTGGTGTACATCCCTAATGCTGATTCGCATCCCCTCATGGCTCCCTTGAGTGGGAGATGGTGTAATTTTTAAATATATTTCCTGACTGTTATCCTTATAGTTGTTTACTCTTACTGATTTCACTGTTTTGTTCCGGCCTGTAAAACGGGTGCATGGAACAGGTCAAGCCTTCAAGACCTATGGCCACTATTCTCAAGATTAGTTGCATGTTGAAATAAATCTGATCTGATTTTATACGTAATACTCATCGACGGAACCCTTCTTAACGAGACTATAATACTGGTGTCACTATGTTATGCTGCGTGAGGCGTACTGCCCTCCATCTGAAAACCATTCTCATGCAGTATATAACGACCATCCAACAAGGTTTTACGAAATCTCCAAGCGCTGTCTCTTGTCAATCTCTGCAGTAATTTCATTTTTATGGCATGCAGCGTGCAGCAAGCAGCAAACGCAAACATAATTTTACCGCATTCCTGGTAATCTTTGCGCCTATTTCAGACGAGGATACCTGTGCTTCTGACCCACTTTCCCACCGGAACATCTTACCAAAACCTACAACACTACGTTCAGGTAAGAGAAATCAATATATAAATAAGGCGGTTTGCTACCAATTTCTATAATGTGAGTCTAGCTATCAAGCGCGAAATGTTTATCGAATAGTGCGTAAGAGCACATAACAATATCATTGGGGGCCTAGATTCGAAACAAAGGGATTCCCTTCTAAACAGCGATAATGCCGTGGATATTCTAGACATTGTGAATGAAATTCCGTAGGCACAAAATGTGTCCTCAAAGAATGTTCAGTGACTTCTAATGCTAGACCAATCTCCACGAGCAATATCTGCTCTGTAAGACTCCGCACTTCGTTGAACTGTTTCCGCTGACGACAATCAGGCCACACTAGGAAATAACAGAGACAGGTCATATACTGTGTATGCTGGCGTGTCTCCTGAAATCCAGCTTTCTCCTGGAGACAGTGGCATAGGCCGAATGATAGGAAAAACGTGGGGCCAGGGAAGGGGGTGAGGTGCATGAAGAGCAACGAGGAGGTATGACTCATACCGAAAAGTCGCCTCCTTCTCACCGCTCCGTGTGCACTAGTCCCAATAGTGGTAAGACGATCAGACAGCGCACAGCAACAGTCAACTACGATAAGTGCATCGGCGCAATGGATTTCGACCAACTCACCGGCAGTTTCCGCCGTCGATGGGAATGTGCTGTCATTTGGGACAGCGGACGCAGAACTATGTTCCAGCAAGTGGGATATCTATTCGTCGACCGAATCACTACTGCCAACCGAGCAAAGCACCAGGGTGCGGTACGTACCGTGCCCCAACTACACTACAAGGGGAGAAATTCTGCATTTTTGGTAAGACGTGAAGCTGTAGCGCAAAGTAACACAGAGACAAGAAGGCAGGACACAACACGTGCGCTATTTTTCAACAAAATGGTTTATTGCAACCTTAGCACGAATATATACGGTGGTGGTCCTCACCACTGTATATATTGGCGAACGATAGCGCACGTGTTGTGTCCTCACTTCTCGTCTTTGTGCTACTTTGCGAAAAATATTGCTCCAACAAGAGTACCTCAGGTGGAAGATACATTGGTCGCTTCTTGTGCAGCCCTCGCATAAACAATTCTCACGCAGCTGTCTTTAGTCTCACATCCGCATCAGTGTCCCAATGGCTGTCACATACAGAACACATCACCGAGTCCACAGGTAGGACCACATCAATCGCTTCATTATATATTATAGCCACTCAGGTCGGTGATAATTACGTTAACAAGACTGTTCTCCGCAGGCTATTTCTCTGTGTGGTTAGTACAAGTCTACGCTAGAAACAAGCAGTTCCCCGCGCTTCTCGAAGCATTCGTGGAAGCAACATTGACGCCCGCCTCAGCAATTCAAGCTGGAACTGGTCTAACACTTGTACCGAAATCCTGACCCGCAAGATAGGAAAATTAGATGACAGGCTTCTGAATCCATATATTGACAAAAGAAATTTTAACTTGCAGAAGTAGAAATTCCAAAAGTAAAAAAAAACTACTTTTTCGTTATTGTGACTATTGTCCGCAACAGTAGACAAGGACTTGCTAGATCATACATATTGCGAAATTACAGAAATATTGCTACTCGAACTTATACAAAATAAATGTGTGGTTTAGATTGATACCGACTAAACTAAAATACTTTTGCTTTGGACTGACTGTTTCAGGACATCTGGCTGAACTATTAGGAGATTTGTTGTAATGCCGCAGTCACACGTGAATCAAATATCGCATTAGGGCTGCCGAACGCCTTATGAGAATTTCGTTATGCGGCTCAATAATCTCTTAAGTCTTCTCACGCCACTTCTAAAATGCTTATTGAGTTTTTATTTAGTTAAGTTCTTTTTGTAAAAATGGGCACATACTTCCTTTGTCTCATATATGTTTATGCACATAACTAAACCATTTTAACATGCCCATTACACTTATCATCTGCAGGTTCTTCGGAGGCTTACAACATGACAAAACATTTCAACTTTACACGGGACGTGCGTCTGTAGTAAGTGTATAGATGGCACTATATTACGCCACCTTTGTGGGTGCAGGACTCAGAATAATGGGGGGACGGGAGAGGTGACAAAGCATTAGGTAGAAAGACAAGGGTGAAGCAATCGGGCTTGGGCGACCGGGAAGCAGGGGCCCCGTAAATGCGCCGGCTACCCTTCGTCCCTGTTGTACTTTAAACCATCGCAAACACTGGCCATAATGCCATTTAGAAGAGTTATGACCTAGGCCTAAATTTCGAATTTATCAATTTACATACACGGCTTACCTAGTTCTCCGGTTTGTATTCTGAAGCAGCTGTGATGGCCAAAATATTATACACAAAAAAGTAATCTTCGCCAAAATGGTGCATCCGATGTAAATCGTTTTATCAGCTCCTTATTAGGCGTCATGCATAAAGCTTCAATAGGAAACTTTATAATCGCGATCAATGACATCAGGGAGATTGTTATCTTTCTAAAACTTGGTTATCGATAAGGAATGAACGGTGCAACTATCATATCCCATTGTGATAAAGCAATTTACGAAAAACTGAGAGCCCTCCCGGTGGCTCAGTAGTTACGGTGCTCCTCTGCTGACCCAAAAGACTCGCGTGCATTCCTGGCAGCGGCGGTCGCATTTCGATAGAGGCGAAATGGAAGCACGATGCCAGTGCACGTTAAAGAACACCAAGTGGTCAAACTATCCGGAACATGGAAACATCACCCCTTCTATAGACTAAGCCTCCATATCACCAGTTCATCACGATCCTTGTCTTTCCGCGCTCAAAATCCTTATGTTTTGTTTTGCGCATATCTTTTATCAACTGGAAGATGACTGAAGCCCATTCGCAATAGCCTTAGATATGGCGACATACAAGTGAAATGAATTTGCTAAAGTACACGTGGAAATTCAAGGCGATAAAGTACCGTCTCGCATTCTGTTTTGATGTCGCTCAGGCACATCTTGTTTTTAATATACACGTCATTTGCCCTACAGGGGCCCTGCAACACTTTTCTGATTGGTAATGGAATGGTCTCGCTATTACCGCATAACGCTTCACGAATAGTATGCCGCACCCGCCACGGTGGCCTAGTGGTTATGGTGCTCGACTGCTTACCCGTAGGTCGCTGTATCGAATCCCGGCCGCGGCGACCGCATTTTCAATGAAGGTGAAAATGCTTGAGGCTCGTGTACTTGGATTTAGGTGCAGGTTTAATAACACCAGATGGTCAAAATTTCCGGAGCCCTCTACTACGGCGTGATCATACCATGGTTTTGAGAATTAAAGCCCAACGATTATTGTTACGAATCTTATGCCGCAAAAATTTTTAGAACCCCTCAAGTGCGAGCGGAATTACAGGGATTTGTCGCACGCTAAAAGCGTTTTCTCTCTCCTTTCGTACCAGCGAGCGCGCTGAAAGCTACGTAGAGAGGGAGACCTTCAGGGCTCTCTTTCTTTTTTTTTTTCGAGCGCGCGGCTTACCTTCAGTGAGATCGTGAACGGGCGTGCGGGCACATGGCGGCATCTCGCGGCGGCCACGGCAACTATACGCAGCTCACGATGTCTCTCTCTCTCTCTCTCGCTTTTTTTTTATATCATGGTACTGAAGCCAACAAGCTATAGCACGTTGTATATAGTCCTATAAAGTGTATATTCAATCAATCAAATCAGCCGACCGCAGAGGACGTGGGTATATGGCGCAGTAATTTAGGTTATGGAATCACCTGTAGAGAGAAGAGGGAGTGATTTTTAGCTGACTTTGAGAATTCATTTTAAATTTCAGGCTGCGTGCAGCCCTATAATATTCGCTCGCCCGTTGTCTGAAGCCTCTATTATTTATCGGCAATGTTGCCTGAGCAGACTCAAAAAGTGTTGCAGGGCCCCTTTAATAAGCGCTGAACTTAACATATTGGTAAAATAAAAGACTTTCGCGTGTTCTTTTACAGCTGTACAAAAGCAAGAGATTTGGCATGTTTGACTACGGATCCTCTAAAAATAGAGAGATCTACGGACAGGTGAACACATTTTTCTTTCTCTTTAAGGACAGTTTAGGCGGTCTGAATTTTCGACACTAAAGCGATTAGGCCAACCTTGCAGTATAAGTGTTTCATCAGTTTGTTTGAGGTATTTCAGATAGTTTTTTTTGTCATAATACACTCTACAATGAAGCATGTGTATAGAGTGCCACATTTGATGAATTAGCGCTATTTAGAAAAAATAAACGAAACGAGACGATAACGACGAAATAAAGCGCATTGCTTGCAGCCTTATCCTCTTCCATTATTTTGTAATTGTCTTGTATGACTAGGTCACTATAATTTGCGCTGATTGATTAACAGCTGTTAGGGAATACTAACTCGCTTGAACTGCCAGCTGCTATTCGTATAGATACGCCCTGGAGCACTAAATATCACACCAGGCACATTCATCGGCGATCTTGCATTTTACAATTTCAATCATGTTGACAATGGTGTCAAGAAGGTGCTTCCTTTAGGCGTACAAAAGAACAATAACAGCAGCATTTAGCAGCATAACTGTGCACAAGTGGTTTCTAATGGTAGACCCATTGACATGATAACCGAAAGGTTAAAAAAGGTAATAACTCAGCAATGGCGACGAGCATAAAAAGATTAACTACTTGACATTACCCGAGTTTGTCAATGTGCCGTCAATCATCCCGCAACGTATATTTTTTTGTCTTCTGATGACCACTTCGGAACCTTTCGAAATCCAGCGAGTTATTTAGTCCGGTCATAATGCTGAGCATGATGATACCTTCTTAGTTAACATGCTTAAGGTCACCGTCGAAGGTAATATGCCACTGGAACAGAACTGCACAACTTGCTAGATAATTTTGGTCCATATAGCAATTCAATAAGCGGGTCCGTCGCGGTGGTGTAGCGGTTACGATGCTCGGCTGTTCACCCGAAGGTCACGGGTTCAATCCTGGCCAAGGCAGTCGCATTTCGATGGAGGCGAAATGCGACAATATCAGTATACGTTAAGAACACCAGATGGTCGAAATTTCCGGAGCCCTCCACTACGGCATCTCTCATAATCATATCGTGTATTTGGGACGTAAAACCCCAGTGTCACTTGTCCCGCTAATCGGATTGGCAATCGCCGGGCGGATTCTAAGTGCTGGCGTCTCGGCCCTCCGAAACGCACCACGAAAGCGTGGACAATTTAGAGTTGGTCCTTTGGTGCGCCAGCGAACGCCGGTTGCAGTCCAAAGACCGAGTCAGAGCCGAGAGTCGATAACACAAACGAAAACGAAATATGTTCTCAGTTAAGGCAATACAAATAATACAAACACGTGCACACTCGGCTGGTACCAGTTACAACTTCACAATATAACTCAGATGGTGTTTACACAACGGGAACTAAACAAACAGATCAAATGCTACAAATGCGAACTCATGCATTATAACTCTTCAAGGACAGTCAAAGTCCTGAATATACAAAGGCGTATCCAGTCCACAAATCTTCGACGGTAATCGAATGCTTCTCTTCAAAGAAACACTCACGCCAGCTCCAGCGTTGGTCGTCGTAGCTCAACCGTCGTCGTAACTTGTCACGGCTCACACGGCGTCGTCCTCCAATTCTTCCAGATCGAGGATCGACTGACCGCACGCCATCATAAACACGTCTTCTTTGGCTAACGGAGCCACACTTAGCATAACTTCACCATCACCGGCCGACTGACTCACTCACTCCTTCTCTGACTGTCTGGTCGTCGTTTGCGCGCTTTTATCCCCTCTCTCCCGGTTTCTAGAAGTGCCGGGAGCGTTCTTCGGCGTCTAGTACAGCCAAGCCTATGGAAAGGGCGAGAGCTTTCTCGTAGGTTCGAATCGCCGCGACGTCGCTTGGCGATGCATCATGATTCGCCCTTCTAGAAACATCCAGGATTTGCCGGGCGTTTGATAGCGTTGTCTGCGTCTGGCCGGTCTGGCTCGAATAGGTGAGGAAGATGGGGCGCGTCGGCGTCTTTTGATACTTGTTTTTTCATCTTACGGTCACACGTTCTGTCAAGCATGCAAGAACATACACTACTTCTTTCCTTGCGCTCAGCCTCGAGCAGCATCATCTCTAAATAATCTGCCTTTTGTAGAGCGATGTTGTTTTGTGAAGATGTACTTATACACTGTATGGAAAAATCACCCCGTCCAGAGATCACGCGAATTTGGTATATTTCGCACATTGAAGACGTTGTTTCTCCACTGATTACCAGATTCGTTTGTCGATCACGCTGAGGACACGCTCACTTGGTAACTGTGGCCGTAGGACAAAGTAAGGTGTTTAGATATGAACAGAGAGAAAATTTTTTTTATATCTTCACAGCATGCAACTCCGCACTTTTGTAACGTCTTGCCAAAAGCGGCATTGATCAATGCAGACTATTCTCAAGGAAATATTTCTGTGCAGACGACGCCACCAAAATTGCAACCAACTGGGCCCTAACATTTCATTTTAAGGTATTCGTCAACAAGAATACAATTTTTTCAATAAATAAAAGGTATTTGTGTCTGTTTTGTTTGTGTATCGCGTGCTCCATTGCAGTTCAGTATTGTAGATCTCCGCTCCTTCCCCACTATACTCCTTGTGTTGATTCTCCAGCTAGTCCATACAAATGAAAGACAGTACCTAAGATTTCATACACCAATCAAAAAATCTTATCGCATGACATCGATAGTAACTGCCATAGGTTCTGTCAAACCCTTAACATGCTGACTTGTCTTAATGTCATACCGCAGGAGGAGCCTCCAGAATATCCCGTGGAGCGTATCAAAGTTCCCTTGGCACTATTCTCCTCAGTCGGCGACACGCTCGCAAATCCAGAGGACCTCTCGGCGTTTATTGACAGTTTGAGTTCACCGCCACTCTTCAACCACGTTGTACCGCAACAGGACTTTCGTCACGTTGACTTTTTGTTTGGTTTGAACACATATGACTACCTCCACAAACACATGATCGAAACCCTGGAGAAATACGCTGGTAGAAGCATGTGAAGAAACGACAATATTGCTAACGACCTAGACATTGTCGTCTGGCCCTGAATGATGTCACCTATATTATACGACAACAAAATAAAATCTGCTTTATTATTAACATTTTCACGTGACGTCTACATTGGTTGGAGGCATTTATTGTGGTGGTTCTTTTGGCATAAACTATGAAATCATTGCATCTACAACGCAATTCAGTGGTCGCTATGGGTGCCAGAATTGCGAGAAAGCTGGTGGGGCAACAAGTCTTTTAGCCTCTGTTGATTCTCCTATGCCAAAGTGTGCCAAAGTGTAAAAAGAGCTGAACAATAAAAAACACAAGGCATAAAAAAGACTGCTTTTTAAATGGTTATGCACGATTTTGCATAATACACGTTGTGCCAACATCTCGGACATTTTTTATGGCTACCTGAATTTTTATATGGCTACTAATTTTTATATGGAATGGCTACCTAATATGGCTACCTAATTTTTATATGGAATTTTTATATGGCTACCTGAAATGGTATGCTCATTAAACGTCGAATATACCAAGCCAACTGTTCACGTGCGCATGCATCTGCGGTAGCACAGCTTGTTGATTTGATAAGAATACAAAACGGCAAAGGCTACAGAACCTTATGACGGCACCAAGACGCACCCGAAACATAGCCTATAGATGGCTTGAACTGACTGATGCTGGAGTACCAACATGGTGGAACGCGAAGTTTGTGATATCACCTTAAGGCCATCAGCATATTCGAGGCAGGTTCCTTTTGTGTTTGTGCACAGATGCCGCAAACCTTCGAGCGGTCTCATATTCACATTGAAGCAGCTTAACCGCCAATTAATGCTGCTGCCGTGACTTCATTGAAGCCGCCATATTTTGAGTCAGTACGTTAAAAACTTGCATCCGCGACATCACGCGCAAGCAATTTACGAACGCGATGTGCTAAGTTACAACCATAACAACTTATCACGCGGTTAATATTTCTTGGGGCAGAACAGCCGCGCTCTCCTCATCTTCAGACCACTTATGTAAAGCGTGCTCTCGATCAATGCCCAACAACTGTCTCCTCCGTTGAAGAACTGTCTCTTCTTTTGTAAATGGCCTTGAACTCAACTCTGACAAGCCGCGTTTCAAAGGACATGAACAAGATGAACGGGCGCGGACAAGGGTCTCTTGTATAAGCAAGAAATTACGTGACCGCCTGTCTTCTTAAGTGCATTGAATTTGATAGCACTGCATTTGCGTGCCTGTCAATTCTATATGAATGTCAAACTACACAGAAGTCCTTTTTACGCGATCACAAGACATGATTGTTCAGACGTGTGTTTGTATAAGACCAATCAATTTTGAAGGTTTACCACAAGGATTTTGGGTGTGGGCAAGGTCGGTTATTGACATGTGCACACACAATTTACGACTTGGGCAAAATGAATGGTGTGAGTCCACCACCCAAATTATGAAGGTGGCCCTACAGAACTGTGGGAGTAAGTCAAGTCATTATCGAACGTTCAACACAATTCTCGCAATGGTCAGATTGAGTTTGGCGACTCGGCCACCCCAATTTTGGGGTTTGTTCAACTCAGTTCTCAGAGAGAGCCACCCAGCCTTTCTCGATATTGAAAGCTGACGCCATCCGATGTTGATGCCGTATCTCCTACTTCATAGAGCCCATTCCCAATAAGTCACACGGCCACTTATGCATTCGTCTAAGACAACCCGTAGACGCAGGCCATTTTTTTCTTCTTTGTATGCTGAGTCGATAGTACTGACCGGGGGTACGACACAGTGCTGCATCGTGGGCTTTCGCACACGGCATTGCGAGAGTTGCCGCTCCGGTGGAACGCTACCAGAGCGGCCGTGCATGTGATTCCACAGCAGCAGCATCGCTGGCAACTCTGCTTGCGTTCCAGCGCCGATGTGATAGTAATACGTGTTTTGGGTGAGTAGGCGGGTGGAACACGCCCTGGTCGTACTGAAGCGCTACAGTTGCGTTGAGTCGCGGCCGTGCATGAGCATATCCTAGCGCGGGATCTACATGGCTTCCTGAAGAACATCGAAACAACAAAGAATGTCTATTGAAAAGTTTGCGGAAACTTAGGAGCATAATGCAATGCCTGAAAAAATGGTGGCGGCTTTCGCTGTGCGATGGTATTCAAGGAATGGAACGGGCTAAATATTTTTACATTGTTAGAGTTGCCGTGGACGCAGACGATCGGTTTTCACGTTTCATGCATCTAACCCTTCCGTCTTAAAGATAAAACGCAATCGCAACCTTCCCTCAATGTGCGCCGGCACACATTTCACTGCTCTACCAACAAGTTACTCGAAAAAACAGGAACACGTTGGCATTTTGGTGTTGTGTTATCCAGAAAACTCCACGGAGGTCACCAGATAAAATACATTGCATCGAAGGTTGCTCGAACAGCAAAAATGCTTCGCAATTTCTGCAACAGTCAATTAGGATTGTTCCTTCCGTTTATGACATCCCATGCATACCTTTGGATAAAAGAATGTTCGACTGAGTTTATTTTCCGGGCGGACCTGCATAGAAATGCCGGCGTGTAAGTCTTTAGGCTCCATTATTTTGTCGCCAACATGGTCCTATAGATCAGTGAGTTTACGCTATCATGTGCATTCTCATGTACCTTCTTATGCGCCTGCGTAACTTACAAGTTGAATGGTCCTTAAACACTCGCAATTCTGACTGTTGTGGTCACACATTTGCCATCACTGAACCTGCTTCGTGTAGTACACTCTTAGAAAAACAATTAGTAAACAATTAGTAACTGCATGTATTCACCGGTTTCGAGCGTATTGTACTACCACTGTGGCATCTCTTTACTAACCAGGAACTAGTAAAGAATGTAAATTTTGTCGTTACTGTTTTGTCGCATTTTACTACCTCCACTTTCTACGATGTTGGACCTTTTTGTGACAAGTAAACGGCTAGTATTTAGATAATGAATATGCCGGCTTTCCTTTTACGAATGTAGCAGTAAGCGATTTCACTTGCGTATGCTCAAGAGACTTGCGCCCCGTGGAGGGCGTTAAGCGAGACCGCTGACACGTACAGGTGCTCGCAGAATAATTAAGAATGCCGGAGAGAAGGCAGCTCGCCAGCGGAAACAAAGCGCAGTCGTATTCGGGTGTGCGGACTCCCTGACAAGCAAGCTTGGCGTCGCCCTGCACCACGTTGCCTTGCACAGTAAAACACCACATTTCAAGCCGCAGATACGAAGAAATAAAGCTCGGCACTGCGCAAAAGCCTAGACGCTTTTGCGCAGTGCCTGCGCAAAAGCCTAGACGAGACACACAGGAACAGGCCCAAACTTCCAACTGAATTTATTATCAGTGTGAGACATATAATTATGTGTGTGACACAACTGAAGTTACCAATGACACAGGTGCGCAGAGTGCCAGCGCGCATGAACTAAATACTCCCACGGATGTATTGCCCCCTCCAAAAAGGTCATTCCTTCTTTGTCAATGATATCGAGATCATGCATGGGCAACTGATACCTTCACGTTGCATTTGGGCTGCCTCCACAATCTCACACGTGTGCTGATCCGCGTCATGGAACACAGCAGTACACCACTCAAAAACAACAGAATGACCTTCTTGGAGCGGCACTACATCTGGGGGAATAATTAGTTGATGCGCTCTGGTACTCTACTGTCACTGATCCCCTTATTGGGGGTGGCAATAGCCGGGCAGATTCCAAGGGCGGGCGTATCGGCCGCCCGAAACGCACTACGAAAGCGCGGATAATTTGGAGTTGGTCTTTTTAGTGCGCCAGCGAACGCCGGGTGTGGTCCAATGACCGAGTCAGATCCGAGAGTCGATAACACAATCGAAATATCTTCTCAGTTAAAGCAGTACAAACATCACAAACGGATGCATACTCGGCTGGTACCAGTTACAACTTCACAATATAACTCAAATGGTGTTAACACAACGGGATCTAAACAAACAGATCAGGCGCTAAAATGCAATCTCATGCATTGCAACTATCCAAAACAGTTAAAGTCCTGAATATTCAACAGCTTATCCAGTCCACAATTCTTGGACGGTACCTGAATGCATCTCTTCCAGGAAACACTCACGCGAACTCCAGCGCTGATCATCATTGTGTTCCTCCGTCGTAACTTGTCACTGCTCACACGGCCGCATCATCCGATTCTTCCAGATCGATGATTGCCTGACCGCACAACATCATAAACACGTCTTCTTTGGCTGACGGACCCACACTCAGCATAGCTTCACCATATCCGGACCGACTGACTCACTGACTGGTCATCGGTACACGCTTTTATCTCCTCTCCCACGGATTCCAGAAGCGTCCGGAGTGTTCTTCGGCGTGCAGCACAGCCAAAGCTCGGGAAAGGGTGAGATGTGTCTCAATAGTTCTAATCGCGCCGGCGTCACTCGGCGTCACGTCATGGTTTCCCTCGAGGTGGTTCTTGGCTTTGCCGGGTGTTCGATCTGGTTGTCTGCGTCTGGCTTGAGTGGGTGAGGGGGGGGGGCGCCACGCCGGCGTCTTGTATTACTTGTTTTTTCGTTGTTCGCGCTTCTTGGGCGACCGGCTGGCGTCATGCTATCCCGCTGCCGTTTGAAAGTCGCCGCGCGCGCGCTTTATTGACGCGCTCGTTTGTGGTACTGCCCCCCTCCCGCCCACTTGAAGAATATTATCAGATAATTCGCAATGCCCACGAACTATAGGTGGCGCGCCGTGCGATTCAACATGGCGCCCGGAGGAGGGTCAACCCGTTTGTTAGCATAGGAACAGATAGGACGTGCGGACGTACGGCCCGTGCCACTTTCACCGGATGAAGTCATGAGCTGCACTGAATTGGATATGAGACCAAAATACTTTCCCAAACCATGGAAAGTGCTACGTACTCGCCACCTAATTATTTGCTGCGGTGTGAAAGTTTATATTTCCGCTCAGTTCCCGTGCATCAACGATGCTGCGCGAAATCCTGTGCGTGCTACATAAAACTGCATGAACTAGAACTGACGTATGAGCCGACCGGCACTCCGAGGCAGTACGTACCGAGCCTGACTTACGGATTTGCTGCAGTAGTACGCCGCCAGCGAGTAGTGCCATCGCTGCTGCACGGGACCGCACGTTTAACGTGGTGATGGTTTGCAAACATATTACGCCGTCGTCATTAATTGCGTACTCAGGAACGCGGAGTTACTTCTTCAACGGAGAGAGAGAATTACACTTTATTGAGGGACCAGGCGCGCGTGCTCTTCCCCAGAGGTGGGTGACTTCCTCATTCCAGGTAGCCATGGCTTGCAGCTGACGCTCGAGCCCTGTCCACCAACCGGAGCTGGTCCTCAGGGTTCGCGGACGTCAGCAGCGCCTCCCACTGGTCTTCCGGATTTTCGTCCACGTTCCGTTCGTCTATGGGCGGGATACTTGGGTTGTTGCGACATCCCCATACCATGTGGTACAGGGTGTTGGCAGTGGCCGGGCAGTATGTACAGTGCCTGTTAAAGTTGCCGGGGTACATTGCGTGGAGTAGTGTACCGTGCGGGTAGGTACCCGCCTGTAGCCTTCTCAAAGTCACTGCTTCCTCTCTAGTAAGCCTTTTATGAGCCGCTGGATAGTGGCGTCGTTGCTTCCTGTAATGCGCGAGTAGGTCGGAGTACTTTCTTGGAATTGGCTCCTCTTCGTTTTCGGAGTCCGAATATCGCTGCGGAGTAGCCCGGTGTGTATGCTCTCGGGCTGCGGCATGTACCGCTCGGTTCCCCGCTAGGGATTCGTGCCCCGGTGTCCAGAGGATACTTGCATCTTCGAAGTCGCACTTTAGGAGGACTCGAAGGGTTGATTTACTTATTGATCCTTTTTGAAATCTTCGACATGCTTCTTGCGAATCCGTCACTATGGTTACTGAAGAAGAACTTGTACCTATTGCTAACGCAATGCCAAGTTCTTCTGCGGTAGTTGCGTCATTTGCATGTGTCGAAGCGGCAGCGAGTTCCCTACCTGTTTCATCCACCACGCTAGCTACATATTTCTTTAGCCCTCGATACTTAGTAGCATCCGTGTAACGCACGCTCTCTTTGTTGCTATAGGTCGCTAGCCTCTGCTGTAACCATCGTGCTCGCGCTTGTCGGAACACAAGCATTTAACATCCCATTCAGTAGCACTTGTGTCACAGCCATGCTGAGACTCTAGCCGTGTGCAACTCACTTCACTCGCATGTTGCAGGTTCGATCAGCACGATCGAAACACGAATATTGAAAAGAATGCACACGTATGCTTTTTGCAACGTCGAATAATTCGACGATGCAAAACATTCGTGGAATAACAATGCCGTTCGGAAGCTGCCCGTGAAGTACAGGAGAAGTTAGCCGAGAGGCGGGGATTGTGGCCGTGACTGCACGTTCCATCACTAACCATTTCGCTTCGCTGGTCGAGCTCGAGTGTGTTGGCGGCAAGCGGCGCTCCATAATATCCACAATAATTGTGCTACATACAATGCACACGAAGAACTATGCTTTTATTTTGATCGCGCTCAAGGATATTATACATTAAATACAATCAAAGTGACTTACGAGCGTGAAAGAACATTACCGCACGAGGGGACGTGAAGTGCAACTAGCCCCTCATGAGTTAGCAGCTGATCGTTCATCGTTGCTGTCACTCTCGGTGCTTTCACAGCCTTCTACGTCCAGTGAAAAGTCCTCGTCGTCAAGATGGTTTCTTTCGACATCACTGCTGAAAGCAATCTGAAGAATATCCTCCGTCGAACGACTTCGACCACTCCGCGTCACCATGTTTACAAGTAGAGAGACGTTTAAGCGCGAACGTAGGTGGACGCGCGAAGAACATATTTTGCTCTCAAACCGGTCAACAAGCAAATCTCTTGCAGTGTGCTGCCACCTATCAACAAACGTACAAAAACAAGTGGCGCAGCGCTGGCTATGAAACAAACACGCTGGTGAAGGACGGCGTCGAAAGCGTTCGCTCCACGAAAGGCGTGGAGCAGACGCGTCTTCGAATGATTGCAACGTCACTCGCACTATTCATAACAGCGCTTTCCTGACAAAACATAGAGACCCTATTTTACTGTATCACCGACTTGAGAAGTTATTGAAGAGCACATCGCGAACCCGCGCGACCTCCGTATGTACAATGTTATGGGATTCATGCACTACAAGAAACACTGACGAATGCTATGTGCAAGTAAAGCAGGGTGAGCTTCAACTGAAAATGTCAGACGATAACATTTAGCTAACCTACGTGGCTACAGAAAGCCTCGCGAAGCTGATAGTATGTGTACGCTGTGGGCTAGCATTGTAAGCGCGAGTTGCCACATATTTTCACGAAAACTTCGCGTCTCGCAAGAACGAACCAGATTTCTCGCGTCACGGAGGGCCCGGTTTGTTAACTGATGCAGGGAACATGCAAAGTCCTAGTGTTTGTTTCTTCCCAACGCGTTAACACTGAGGCTAGCACAGCCGAACAAGGGAGCGACTACGCAGTGCTGCCATTTTGTCGTCTACTAACCCTCCTGGACGCTCCTGAATTCCGCTTGGCGGCGCACAGTCTATGGGCATTGCGAATACTGAACAACAGAAATGAGTGCGCACATACAACCAAAAATATCTCACATACAAAGTCCATAACTGAGTCCATTACATAATACGCGTCACATTTACAACATAGATATCAATACAATTCATGGGGCATTTTAATTTCACGACACTTGAAAAATAAACACAAGTTCATAAGTACAACACACTAACAAACAGTTTATACAAAACAATGTGAACGGACAAAGCTCTGCATTTACAACGCTTATACAAATCTATCAATGGTATGGTACACATAATACCACCTACACTTCGCTCACTAGCCATACACACATGCCATAGTTTATAACAGTAGAACATACGCAAACTCAAAACACTTCAAACGCATTCAAATTCAAGCTCAACACCTATCCTGTGTACATCGTGTCGCGCTTGCGCCCCTTCTTGCGGTGCTCGCTCCCTCTCTTTTTGTTTGTCCTCTTCTTTTTCTTCCTGCGAGCCGTCTCGATCGACGGTGTGGGAGGAGTCGTCTCTGCCGCCGTTTACACATTCGAAATTGGCAAGGCGTCGCCGCGTTCTTTAGAACGTTCTCCGTGCTTCATCAACTTCTGCACGTCGTGGTGTTTTGCCTGGACGATCACCTTCGTCATCATTTCACTCACGGTTGGTGGTGGCCGCCCGGTGGCAACATCACCTGCTCGGCGCGTTTTCGCAGGCAGTACAGCGACCGTTGGTGCTTCAGTGTTGCCGTTCTCTGACACCTCGGCTTCAATTTGAGCTCGGGCGACTGCTTTCACGGGATTCTCATCCGCGGTTCCTTCTCTTTGCGGTTCCCGAACTGATGAAGGCTCCATCTTTGGGTCTTCTCCCAAACGTTCAGTATCGTATAACCCTCAAGCTCCGTCGATGTTTTCCACGATTAGGTCTAACAGGGGGTTATCCATGCACAGGGCAGTAACTCTCCCCTGAAGTAAGGCGTCTCAAACTCAATCTTGGCTTGAGGAAGCATTCGAGTCGAACTATCATGCAGGCGAACCCCGCTGATACTGCCTGTGAACTCGGTGTCTCGGACCAATACTTTTCGCACGATAACAGTGGTGCATCCACTATTTCTTAGTACCTTGACTTCCTTTCCACCAACTTTCCGCTTAAGTGTCAGCATTCCTTTCATTGTGCCCGTTGTCCGTGTTGTCATTTCAGCACCAACGAAATGCATCTTCTTTCCGCTCTTCAGCTCAATTAATTCCCAATTGATCTCTTCATCCTGCTCCTTTTGCGGGGCATACATACAAGCAGCTTGGAGGTGCGTCTGCCTTGTGCCCAGTTTGTCCACATTTAAAGCATTTTCTCACACTGGGACATGAAAAGTTGGTCCGACAACTGTTAGCGCGATGACCTACTCGGTCACACAAAAAGCGTCGCGGAACATTCTCCGCTCTATGCTTCTTTTCTTCTGGTGCCAATTTATTCGAATCATCGGGACCCTCCTTTTACACTTTGGACAAATTCATGCCACCTTGCGCTTCCAAGAATTGAACACCCAATTCAAGCATATAGCTCTCCTCTCTTTCAGATACAGCGACATGCTCGGGCGGCAACTGGGGAGAAATTGTTCTTTGATAAGAAGCCCTCAAAGTTCACCATACTCCTGTGCCGTCTCTGAAAGTTCGATCCACCTGTCAAAATAATGGCTGAGTCGGGCGACATACAGCGTTGCCGTCTCGCCATCAGCTGGCTTTCCAGTACGAAACCGATCTTGGACCCTTCCACCGTGAATCTAAATCGCTTCAGCAAAGCAGCTTTCACGCTTGCGTAATTAGCTGAATCGGTAGGCGTAAGCCAACCGTATACACTCAGCGCTTCGCCACTCAGACAAGTACTGAAAGCAGTTGACCATTGCTGCTCCGGCCAATTCTGGCTTTTAGCAATCGTCTCAAACCTGGTTGTCTGCGTCTGGCTCGAGTGGGTGAGGGGGGGGAGCGCCGCGCCGGCGTCTTTCAATACTTGTTTCTTCGTTGTTCGCGCTTCTTGGGCGAGTGGCTGGCGCCGTGCTACCCCGCTGCCGTTTGAAAGTGGCCGCGCGCGCGCTTTATAGACACGCTCGTTTGTGACATCTGCGCACCTGTGTCATTGGTTGTTTAGCTCTGTTACACACATAAATATATGTTTCACCTAGATAATTAATTCTGTTGGAAGTCTGCGCCTGTCCGTGTCAGTTTCCTCGTTTGTCTCAGAGCATTTTTTCGCGGAAGAAGTAGTACAGCATCAAACAAGCTTGTTTTAAAATTAATATAAATATCAACACCCAAGATCCAACACGGTGGCCTAGTTGTTATGGTGCTTGAGTGCTAACCCGAAGGCCACGGTATCAAATCCAAGGAGCAGGGCCGCATTTTCGACAGAGGCAGAATTCTAGAGGCCCGTTAGCTTAAACTTAAATGCACGAAAAGACCACCAAATGGCCTAAATATCTGGAGCCCGTCACTACAGCGCTTCTCGTAAGCATATCATTGTTTTGGGACGTAGAACACCAACAGTCTATATTTTCTAAAGTATGGAGTTGCTCTACATTCCTGTAAAAAAATTTTGGTTCTCCTACTGCACATATTTTGGCGATTGTAAGAGCCGACTGCCGTAAGACTACAACAAGCGATAAGATAACGCTTCGATGACGCCGACGCATCCTGAAGCCTGGGCCTGCCGATTATTTGCTACTATGCAGCCCAGCCAGCGGTGGTGGGTGATGTTGAAAACTGGGCGTAACACTATCTCAGTGATAGTAGTATCGGCAACAGTCGCATGAGCAGAAAGAGGCTGGTGTTTGCAGTTTACGGGGGATACATTGAACGACTTTTGCCAGCGGGCGGATGCGCTGCACCTCACGACTCTTCAAGTGCACCGGTACACGGTGTTCGGGTTTTCGCCGGAACTGGACATGAGACCTCTGCGCTTCGTCGACCCCATTCTGGCACGCAGAATAGCGATGCCTGTGGGTTGATCCCTATAGGACCGTAATTCTCCCATATCGACACGTCCTTTGCAAAACGTGCTATGAGCAATGCTTTCTCAACGAGGCTTAAGAATGCGCACTCTACCGTGTCCAGTTTCATGAACAAGGCTTGGAATGGACAGATCTTCCTGTAGAGAATGTGCTCAAGCGCAAGGTAAGAATTTCGAATTTTCTATTGATAGAGCCCGTCTTATGTTAAGCAGAGACGCTTGGTGTACCTTATTCTAATAAAAGGATGCAGGAGGTAACGCGGGCGAGTACCTTAAGAAATAGCGTTCAGCTTGCGAGGATACAGGAGTGGACATGTCGGTAAATATCCTTGGCAAAGAAAACAGCATTCTGAGATAATACAAGAAAGGCAGAGGCGGGACGAAGCGCATCGTATAATATCTTCTTTTTCCTCGAGTCAATATAGCGAGCACATTTCTTTCTCCTAATCCTTACTTGCTAATACAACAGTGCACACGTAGTGGCAGCGATATTAGAGGCGGTAGAATTGTTCAGAGGGAACATCAATTGGTTGGAGAAATCCAGAAAGCGGCAGAGGAGGCCTTTTCCGGCGTTGGCATAGGTCGCAAGTAGCACCATAACGACGCACTGAGTGGTATAGTCCAGGCCAGAAGAAAAGACGTCGCGCGCCGTCGTGTGGTCGCGAAACACCGAGATGTCCCGCCATTGGTGCGTCGTGAAGTTGTTCAAGTATGACGGGCCTTAGATGGCGAGGAAGGACAAACTGGAGCTCAGGGCCTTCGATGCTGACGTTGCGGCGGTAGAGGATGCCGTCATAGAACACCGACATACGGAATGGGGCGTCGGTGCTGCCAGACAGAACGGCGTCGATGATATCGCGCTGTGACTCACCCCTACGTTGTTCGGTGTGCATATCGCTCACGTCAGTAAAAGCCATTACGCAGCTATCCGGATCATGCGCAGCTGGGTTAGGATCATCCACCGGATGACGAGAAAAACAGTATGCATCCTTGTGCAAGCGTCCAGACTTGTAGGTGAATGTAAACGAAAATTCCTGGAGCAAAGAACCCAGCCACCAAGACGTCCGGTCGAGTCCAGAGAAGTGAGCCAGCAGAAAGTATGGTGGTCCGTAACGCCGGAGAACATGCGGCCAAATAGGTATGGCCGGAACTTGGCGACACGCTGTACTAAACCCATGCACTCTCTTTCGGGGATAGAATAATTACTGTCGGGGGGGGGGGAGAGAGCAGGCGACTGGCGTAAGCTATCACGCACTGTCGACCGTGCTGCCGTTGAGGGAGGACTGCTCTGATACCGCGCCAGCTTGTGTCGGTGCGGACTTCTGTTGGAGCAGATGGATCAAAGTGGGCAAGTATGGGGGGAGTAGTCAAGAAGCCGATGAGAACTGTGAACGCTTGAGCCTGCTGAAGACCCCATGAGAATGTGGTGTCCTTCATCAGCAGACCTGTTAATGGCCTAGCAACGTCGGCGAAGTTTTTCACAAAACGACGAAAGTAAGAGCATGCGCCGAGAAAGCTCCGCACGCCAGAAGAAGAGCGGGACATAGGAAAGCTGCGAACGGCGCGGATATTTTCGGGATCTGATTGGACGCCGTGAGAGTTTACAAGATGTCCCAGCACGGTAATCTGAAGGCGGCCATACTGGCATTTTGTGGAATTCAGTTGAAGCCCGGCTGTTCTGAAGACTGCGAGTATTGCAGCGAGACGCGTCAGGCGGCTCTCGAAGGTGGAAGAAAAGACAATCACATCGTCAAGGCAACAAAGACAACTAGACCAACATATAACCTCGAAGTAAAGTGTCCATCATTCGTTCGAATGTCGCAGGAGCATTACATAGGCCAAAGGGCAAGACCTTGAACTGGTATAATCCATCCGGCGCTATGAAGACAGTCTTCTCGCGGTCCATTCCATCGACAGAAATGTGCCAGTAGCCGAATTGAAGATCAATAGACAAAAAGTATATAGCTCCGTGGAAACAGCCCATCACGTCATCGATGCTTGGTAGCGGGTATCCGTCTTTTCGTGTGATTTTGTTTAAGTGGCGATAGTGAACGCAGATACGCCAGGTGCCATCTTTTTTCTTGACAAGGACGACAGGGTAGGTGCAAGGACTGTCTGACGGTTCTATGACACCTTTGCTGAGCATTTTTTCGACTTCCGTTTGGATAGCTCTGCGCTCAGTGTTGGAGATACAAAAGGGGCGCCCTCGAATAGGACTCGCGTCACCAGTGTTTATACGGTGCTGAACGACGGACGTTTGCCCCAGAGGTCTGTCATCAAAATAAGAAATGTCACTGTTCGACGCGAGAAGGCGACCGATTTCAATGGTATGGTGCAATCATCTTCGAGAAATCATCCGACAAAGAAGATGAGCTCTGAGTCGCAGTAGGTGGAAGCAAGTCAGTTTCGGCGGTGAGAGTTGCAATTTCAAATTCGTCTACATGAGATATGTTGGCCAAGAACATGCCACTGGGAAGTACTTGAGAACACAAGCTGAAATTTAGAGGTGGTGGCGAGGTACGGTTGTCGATGAAAGTCGCGAGTGTATGCGGAACGGCAACGTTCCGGCTCAAAAGAACGTCAACGAGGGAATAGAGGACATATTCACCGTCGGGAACCTGCGGCTGAACGGTCAAAACGACGTAAGTGGCTACCTGAGGTGATAGACGCACATCTTGAAGAGAGCACACTCGCGGCGGGGTAGTGTTGGGAGCAGTGACGAGCTGAGGCAGTTCTAGCTGAAGGACGCCGGTAGTGCAATCGATAAGAGCAGAATGATTTGACAAAAAGTCCAGTCCAAGACAACACCGTAAGGGCAGCGGTCAGTCACGGCGAAGATGACTGACGTGCCTCGAAATTTGCTCGACTATACTTAAGCGGGCAGTACACAGACCAAGAACCATCGGCGTGCCGCCATCGGCGACACGGAGCACTTGTGTAGTTGTGTGAGGACTTTCCTTAAACGTGTGCGTTGGCATGAACTCATTACCGATATCTTCATTCCAGTGTCGACAAGTGCTTGGACAGGTACGCCTTCTACTTTAACGTCAATGACAGTTCGTGTAGTGGCCACAGGTAGAAGATTTACTGCCGCAGTCGTCCATGCAGCAACACCTCCGGGGGCTGCATATCTTAGTCTTCCGAAACGGGGCGGCCCAAAGCCACGGAGGACGGTAGGCGTCGTGGGTGTGGCGAACGGGACGATGGGCGACGTGTTTGCGGCGAACGAGTTTGGTGTCCACGTGGTGAAGGCGAGCGGCTGTACCAAGTGTTCTTAGCGGCATTGTCAGCGGCGTTGCACTCGGGAGCGGGTGAAAAGTAGTGGGTATTACCGTCAAAACGGGTCATATTGGTCGTTGCACGAGGTGCCGAGGACCATGTGCTACGGCAATACGAGCAATATGTCCAACGCGGCGGCAGGCAAAAACATATTTGGTGGTCATCTGCAGTTCGCCGCTCAGCGGGGTTGCGAGAACGTGGAGAGAATTGTCGGTTTGAGGAGGACATAGCAGAAGGGCGTTCGCTGACTCTGGGCGTGGCGACAGAACACACGGAATGCACTCCGAGATTTTCCAGCTCCTGACGAACGATGGCTTGATTGAGAGGAACGGTAACAGGTGCGGCATCGGTGCTGCGCCAATAGAATGCTGAGGGCACCATCACCTCCAGTTCACGACGAACAATTCATGTCTGGTCTTCCGGTGGCGAATGATGTTGCGGTGCCGACTGGTTTTCACACGTCGACGTGGCAGCGGTGTTTGGAAGTCTGGCGAACTGTTGCAGAATACGGCGGCTTTTGGTTTGACGGCACTCCTTGATGATCGCATCCACGGTGGAACAGCCCTTGCATATCAGGAGGTTCAATGCGTCGTCGGCAATCTCCTTCAGCACATGCCCGACCGTCTCACCTTCCGTCATTTCACTGTCCGCCTTTCGGCAGAGAGCGAGCACGTCCTGAATATATGAGAGGTGCGATTCCGTGAAGATTGGGCGCGGAAGGCCAATTCCTTTATGCCGGCCATCTTACGGCCAGCGGGTCTGCCAATTACCACTCGCAACTTTTTTTTGCATTGGTCTCAGCTAGTGAGTTTTTCGTTGTTTTCGAACCACACCTTTGCTGTGCCCCTCAAGTAAAATAACATATTGGCCAGCTGAAATGTTAGATCCCATCTGTCCGGTACACTCACGCGTTCAAACATGGCCAACTAGTCTTGAACGTCGACGCCATCGGTCCCACAGAATGTACCGAGATCCTTAAGTGGTACGCAAACAAGTGGTGGTGATGGCGACGTTGATGGAGACATCGACGTTGATGCGGAATGCTCAGCGTTAGCCATAGTTGGGAGGGCGAGGCGACGTCCGCTGCGGAGCTCCGTTGCCTGCTGCAGCACCCCAAACCTCCACCAATATAATACGGGGTTGTTTCAGTATACACAATACGTATTTACGAAGAATTGGTAAAAGAGTCAAAATGGCTGACCACCACACTCGCGCACCAGTCAGGCTCCCCAGCCCTTCGTCTTCCTGCACTTCATTTCCGTGAAGCAATACGTTAGAACGTGACCAGAATCATCAGACTAAAATTACAGCGCGAACGCACAAGACACCCACGAAGAAAAGAAACGTACGACACAAGCGTTGAATACCAACTGCTTTATTCTTTGATACTCTAATTCATATATTCGTGTATCAAGGCAAACTTACCGCACCTGCACTCACAATAGCTTTAAACCAAAACGCCTTGTGCTTTCACCGCGAAGTTTGCGTTGAAGGTATAGGCCACACGAAGGTCACTACGCTCGTGGAGCAGCCGCGTTTGCGAAAGGAATGATTTGCCAGCTAGAGGAGCCAAAGTAGGAGTTAGTTGAAGTAATAACTGTGAGAGTTCGCGCTCTTCCTGTGTATACCTGTGCGTTCTTTTCATGCCTTATTCTTTGTGCTTGAGCAGCGCGCTGTCAGTGTCGAGCTGTGACAGTTGTCAGTTCGCACTCGCATTGTGTTTTCTTTTCCTGCTTCCTTTGTGCTTGAGCAGCGCGCTGCAAGTTTATAGCCGCTTGCCGTTATTCTTTTTGTCGAACATTTTCTTGTGTTTTCACGAATTACCCCGTGGACACAAAAACCCTACTTCGAATACATGATTGCTAAACACACTGTTAGGAAGCTTTCCCTTCAAAAACTTCGAATCTTCTGAATACAGCTGATTGTAGATGGGACGTCTCTGTTATTGAGAAGTCCTATACCGACGAAGATGCTCTTGAGTCTTCAGAGTTTATTAAAAATTTCGGATGAATCTGCTGGTACTTTTTGACGATATTTTTCCCTGACTATAAATATGTATTTATGCCGAAGTAAACCTGATCTCATTTGCGTGACAACAGCGACTCGCGTTTGCAGGGCAAGCGAACAAAAACAATGCCAAGCAGAAAAGCGCGACATCCATCCTATCAAATAACACAGAGTTTCTTCGAATAAAACACGATTGGCCTTGCATTTTCTTGCGGATTATTGTAGCATTGCTAGGTTCTTGTGCCGGCATTATTTTCGATTGTATTGATCATCAACTTGTGCAGGAAATCTGTCACTTGGTAGCCGTAACCGAAGTCTAAATGCCGGAAGTCTTTTGGTGGCACCACGTTGTTGAAGAGCAAGTTAGAGCCAAGCCTTTCAGCAAGAAGAGACACATCTTTTGGATCAGCGAGCGTGTCTGCCTCTGCTGAGAACAGCGCTGTCTTGACTGCAATGCGATCCACGTCGTAAGCGGGAGGCTTCGCCTGTAAGCATGTATTAAATAAACGCGTGATATAAAGGAGCACCCATTCATTTAACTGTAGAATAAAGCAACCAGTCAATAAACTAATTTTGCAGTTTTTTAACATGAAAAGCTAAAGCTAAGTAGAGAAGCGTCACTTGACAATAATGTGCACAATTACATTATATGTATCTGTTCTTGTCTGGCCCAAGTGATAGCACTTGTACCGTGTATCTGGCTATCGCCAGTATGATGTGAAACGCACACAAAATGTATTGTCAGTAAAGTCGAGCATAAAAACACTCTTATTTTGAAATACCTGTCAGTGATGTTCGGACAGCTTATTGGAGCTCATCATAATTTATATCCTCGAAAAATAATGACTTTACTTCGTAGCTATAAGCCGCGACACTATCACACATACGATCCGGCCAGGTGTGTGTTGTTACATATACAGCAACAAAAAATTGCACGTCTTTACCGATTAACGGGTAAACTGGTATCAGGACACTAATATTCCCTTTAATGCAAATTGGTCGCTATATTGCTGCATTCGCTCTTTCAACCGTGACTACAACAGATAGCCTAGAAAGTAGACATTACAATACAGGTATGACCAATACGATTAGGGCTCTGAAACTATCAAGAAGTCAGAAAACGCAAGGTTCAAAATAAGCGCATTTATCTTCATTGTTAGCCTTCAGTTCCAAGAAACTTTGCGTGTGAATGTGTCATGATCGCTTCGTAAACTTCACGTTATATATCTCCGTGTATAAATAGATACTCTCACATTCAGAGTAAAATTATTGCAGCGTTGCAACCAGTAAGAATGAAACGCAAAGTAGCGATTACACATTACATTCCGCGCAGTACTCCTGTACAGCCAGATCGCGCGTGTAGCATAAAGATGACAATTAAGAGGTGCACTATTCTTGCGGCCGGATCTAACAAAACACTAAGCTCAGCATCTTAATCCACACAGAAACACACAACAACGACGTGGCGCACAATGCAGACATCACTTATTCGTCCACTGAGTAAAGAAATCGAGATCAAGAAGAGTAAAGAAAACATAACATTATGGACAGTGGAGCCATATTTTACGTGATATGCAATGCTCATGAACAAGAAGAATAATCAGGCCTTTTATGGACCTGTGTGGGTCGATATGCTGTTTGGCACGCAGACAATGCGTAATAAATAAATAAATAAGTAAATAAATATATATATGTGGGTCATTCTCTATCAGGTGTAACAGGTAAATTTTCAACCATCTCCAACGATGGTAAAAATATCATGCTAGTATATGTGTATGGCAGAAGTAGTTCTTGAGGCGTTATATTTCGGGGAAAAAATTGTGTTGCCTAGAGGGTGCTTCAAACTTCGGGCACTCAAGTGAAACTGTGTCGCGCTAACTAATTTATATAAAATTACTGGTTTCAGCTATTACTACGAAACAATTTATTTCTTAATCTCAAGGTCCTGAACTTTGATGACTATGAGAGTTTATTCATTTTTAACTTTCTTTATTTTTGGCATTGATGAAAAATCGCGACGTGCTGCATGTTTAGCGTTTCTTTAGAAATGGACAGATTTTACGTGATTGATATCATCACATTGGCAGCTTTGTATATTTTTTTAATTATTGATAAAATCATGGCGGGATAGAAGGAAGCATAAACGTTGTCACAATATTGTGAGAAAAGTGGGAAAAAGAGCATTTTGATCTATATTGTGGCTTTATTTTCGCATTGTAGCGTTCGAAATCAAAATGTGACTTATGCGATGCGTTGTTATGAAGTATGCATTGTTGGTATAGCACAAAGAAAGTTTGAAAAGATTAGTCTTTGTTTTAAGAGAGAAAAAAAAATTCAACTGAACAACGACAGGTTGGTACTAATGTTCTGTTTGCCTCACCTTCACTGAATGGCACGTCAGCGCAGGATTTCAGCCGGGGCCTTCTCGCAGCAAATATTGCAAGTCATAGAAGTGCTTGCCACTTATTTTAGTGACACTGCTGTATACAACTTCAGAGACAGCAATAGTGCTTAAATTTTAGAACGGTAAGTCCCCATTGGGCCATATATATATATATATATATATATATATATATATATATATATATATATATATATATATTCACCCTGATTACCCCTTAGCCTGCGTGTGAAAATCTGTGTAGGTGTATCTATATTACATATCATTCGGGTATCAGAAGAAATATTCTTTACCTGTCCGTATCTCTTTTTATTCTTCGCCACACCATAATCAAACATGAGAAAGTTCTTTGCCCTGTTGATCTGCAAAGGATAGAACGACACGTAAGCTTATGTATAATCAATATCACCTGCAACAACTGTTGAAAGCGACACTGCTTGCGTCACTACCATCGAACCACTGCGAAACGACGAGCTGGTGCGCATGGTGTTCCTCAGTTATAATGCCGCCCTTCCCTACATCGCATGCATTGAGATAATGTTCGGTTTAGCAGCTGACCTCTCACCAAAGAACCGCTGATGAATCAGTGATGACCACTTCTAAAAATAAATCCTTTTGAAAGTTAGCAGTAGCACTGATAGCTAGGCGAGTTGATAAGGGTTAAGAACGTGCAACACTATATCACAGAAGCCAGAGTAAGCCTCTCAATCTTCACGCAAGCCTCCAGCTCTTTCTCTACCGTGCAAGCCACAGTGATTCGTTATGGTTCAAGTTAGCTTGTGTTTTTGTGTTACGGCAATAATATTTTTAAGGAAAGTAACGCAAAAGCAATCGATTACATTTCTGTAATTGCTCAGTTGTTTTTGTGGGTTCTAATTGACAACTGTAATCAATTACATTTTAAACGAAGTAATTGTAATTATATTCGGTCACTTACCTTCTGTAACGATTACAAGTCTGGTTTCGACACCAGCTGATTGTTGTGGCGCTTTCAGTGCATCTAACGCGTTATTTTATTGGATGGCTGAAGTGTCGGTGTCGGCGGACGATGCCGAACACGTTTAGCGCGTTAGCAAGAGGTTCCGTTTACAATAGAACTAAGAGATGCGTTTGGTTTACCGAGTAAAAGATGAGCAGCGCGAAACATTAATGTGGGCCAAGCCGCTGCTCGACTATGATGATTGCAATTTTTAATCGATGTGCACATGTATGTGAACATGTATGTGTTGCCTCGGACATGAGGCATATGAGGCACTTAGCCCTAATAAATCGCGATTTCTAGCGGGTGAATATGGGTGCAGCATCCTAGATATTTTCCGATTTTTACCAGTGGCACCACTAGGCTATTGTTGCGATTGCGCAGAATAAAGTTAAGCAAACATCAAAAAGTTAAACTTATCATTGCGTCGAGTCTAATGACGCTCACCAGGCCACGGTGGCCGCATTTCGCTAGGGGTGGAAAAAAAACGACCGAAATGGCCGTGTATCAAAAACGAATCTGGAGTCTCCCAGTCCACCACGCATCATATTCGTATGATGATTATGGCGCTTCGGTTCCAGAATGTTTCTGCCGTTTAGGCTGAAACCACCGCAAGCTGCATGCTTTGAACGGCTACTCCTTTCGCCTGGGTGCTCATCTCATAACTTGCGACGCACTCAGGCACTCATTTTCGCATGTTGTGTGTTAAGAAAAACTGTGTGAAAGTAAAGCGACCACCTGGGAAGTTTAGAAGCCTGTCGCGCACACAACCACAGCGATACCAGCGTTCGCATGCCCTCTCATGCGCAGCTGCGCCTCTCGGGAGGGGGGGGGGTTCCATATGAATCTGACGCGGCAGTTTCGTGACCGTAGGAAACATAGATGTGCTCTGGTATGTTCGATAATTAACTACCCACGCGGTACGTGCGATCCTATCTAAACGTCCGGCAAGAGTTGCGAAAATTCCTGTGGTACCCGGCGTGGCACACGTCGAGCGACAGGACCGACTCTTAGCCGGTGGCACAGAGTCACAATCAACTGGAAAAAGACACGTTCCCTTGTCAGTACTTCCCTTGACATGGTGACCTGTTGCTTTCCTATAGAACGGACTTACATGATACTTTATCACGTCTGTATTTCTCACAAAAAAGTTTAGCTGTGGCATATCCCTGCCGAAAAATCTCATACGACACGTATACATGGCACATATCAAATAATCTCGTATGATGATACGAGAACAGTTATGATTCATATTTGGTCATACGAGTTTATTGGATACGAGGCATATGTGTCATATGAGAACTTAGACGAACGGGAAACTCATACATATGTATGCACTTCCCGTTCGTCTACGTGTTTCCTGCGAGCATGAATTTCTTTATTTGCCCCCTGTGCGGTGGTTATACGTATTTCGAGCATGTCCTGTGGGGCTTCGCTCCTGCCGGTCCCCCTTTCACCCGAAAGGAAATGAAGAGACTCATTAAGGCCCGGGACCAGACCTCTCAAATCCTGGCCGTCCAGAGGGCCCGCGCGAGGGCCGTCAGGTTTTACCTGATGGTCCCCGAGTGGGTTTACTCGCGTCTATTGTGGAGGGAATAAGGTTGTTTCACTCACTCACTTCCTCGTTGCATGAACATCAACTACGTAGATCCACTGCCTTTTTGACCACATTGCCTCTCAGTTTGATCCAGTTCGCATTTTCTGCGGTCCTTTTGCGGCTGTTTTTGTAAGTCCGCGTGCTGCACAACATGGTACTTCAAATGCACCATTACTGATTGAGCTGAGATTTATTAACTGTGGCAAAACTACAACAATTGTGAATAGTTCATACATGTATGCTATAAGGTCCTTACCAGTCCTCTATAAGTCTATGACATAAAATTGCTTTGTTAGAAAGAATCTGCTGTGTGCAGGGGCGTAGCCACATTTTTTTCAGGAAAGGTGTTTAACCACATTTTATATCAGTTCGTGCGTGTATGTATATGGGCTGTGTGTGTGTGTGTGTGTGTGTGCGCGTGTGTGTGCGCGCGTGTGTGCGTGTGTGCGCGCGCGTGTGTGTGCGAGTGTGTGTGCGTGCGTGCGTGCGTGCGTGCGTGCGTGCGTGTGTGTGTGTGTGTGTGTGTGTGTGTGTGTGTGTGTGTGTGTGTGTGTGTGTGTGTGTGTGTGTGTGTGTGTGTGTGTGTGTGTGTGTGTGTGTGTGTGTGTGTGTGTGTGTGTACACGCGTGCAATACTTCAAAAGGTCGGCGTGGTCAGAACCAAACTACCCACCACCCCTAGGTTCTTCAATGGTGCAGTGGCAAGAACTACATATACAGCAAAATATCGTATACGATGGGGGTATTGTACAGTTGGCTTTGTTTCTTACCTGCACGAAGTGTCGTAGATTTTGATACGATGTTCCGATAGGATAATGCGACAGCGCTACAGGCAATCTCGTCTGAAAGAAAGAAAACATTTATAGGGACCTAGAACAACAGCCATTTTGCCAAATAATGGCTTTCGTTACAACTGTAGCGAAGCGCTCGAACTTGGTAATGGGTCGTCCTCTCGAACACCTCCTAGTGGGTCGCCCTCTTCGGCTCTTTTAGAAGAGAACGCAACTCGCGCTGAGAGTCGGCCCCGCCTCGACTGTCGCTGTTGAGTATTGTCGCCGCTAATAAACCTCTTTATAATTTGGTGGGGAGTGCTGAGCCTTCACAACAACTTCGGCCCTCGTTCGATGCCCCTGGCTCTTCGATCCCGTACCTTGCCGCCTACCATGTCTCAAGACGCCTCCCAGCAAACGACCCCGCCCGCACCGACATGTCCCGGTGTCCCTCGTATTC
Source organism: Rhipicephalus sanguineus (assembly GCF_013339695.2). Lineage (NCBI taxonomy): Eukaryota > Metazoa > Arthropoda > Arachnida > Ixodida > Ixodidae > Rhipicephalus > Rhipicephalus sanguineus. Next base: position 110,015,079 of record NC_051183.1, read on the forward strand.
GCGACCCTCCAGTCTTCACTGGCGCCGATGGTACGAACGTGGAGGACTGGCTCGCCATTTACGAGCGTGTGAGTGTCCCCAATAAATGGGACGAGGCCGGAAAATTGACTAACCTGGTTTTCTGCGTCGCGGGTGTGGCGGGCCTGTGGTACAACAACCACGCATCCGATTTTACGACGTGGTCCGACTTCAAGACCGCCATTATCAACGTGTTCGGCCGACCTGCCGTTCGTAAGCTCCAGGCCGAACAGCGCTTACGTGAACGCGCTCAGCAGACCGGTGAGTCATTCACCAGTTACATTGAAGACGTCTTAGACTTCTGTAAGAAAGCCGACGCCACCATGTCCGATTCTGACAAGATCAGGCACATCATGAAAGGCATCGACGACGACGCCTTCACCATGCTGCTCGCCAAGAACCCCAGCACAGTGGCAGAGGTCATCACGCTCTGCCAAAGCTATGAAGAGCTGCGCCGGCAGCGATCGATGACCCGTCACTCTCCATCACGCGACGCCGAGCTTGCTGGCTTGTCGACCATACCCGACTACTCCGCGTTGCTCGCAGAGATCAAGACCTTCGTGCGCGAGGAAATCGCGCGCCAGTTCTCTCTGTTGGACTTTGCTCGCCCTCGGTACGCTCAACAGCAGTCGACCACCCTTCTGCCTCCCCTCCGTCGAGCAATTGAGCATGAAATCGCGGAGGTCATGCCCGAGTACCACCAGCACCATCCGGCTCCTGCACCTTTGAGTTACGCCCAAGTTGTCGCAAGACCGCCCCCATCAATCGCTACGGCTGCCCCACACATTTACGCCGAAGCCTCCACTCGACCTCACCCTTTCGAAGCTGATGTACCGGTAGCCTACGCCGACGTCACGCACAGGCCACGACTGCAGCCCACCATGCAGTCCTATCAGTTGCCGCCCCGTCAATCCCGTCCTGCACCATGGGCGGCCCTGCCCCAGCGAACCGATGGCGCACACCTGACAACCGCCCCATATGCTTCGCATGCGGTTACGCCGGCCACGTGGCGCGCTATTGCAATCGCGTGCAGCCGCCTAGAGACGTGTCGCCTGCCACCATCCAGTCGAACCGGCCGTATTACGACCGTATTACATTTGTCTTCTACGCGTCTAAGGGAACATGCAAGCTTTTCATGACATCGCCGCAGCCCCGATGTGCAGCACGCATTACAAGCAGAGTTATAATACGATCCATCGAAACCCGATTTTACGGAATTCCCGGTCCAATGAAGAATTTTCCATTCCCGGGCAAGTGCACCATTGCACTCAATGTTTTCATCTCCTGGAATTAACTCAGCTAACTTGGCACCAAATTCGAGTAAACTGTTTTTCCCGAAATGGGTAGGAAGTAGTCATATCATTTTTACTTCTGACAAAGGCACCTTTTTCATGGAGCATGCGCTCTAACGATATTGAGACTAGCCACCCTAGTCGTGACCATATATTTATTTTTACGAGGGCGCACATGGCGCTCATGCACGGAACAATGGACTCAAAAGTCGGTAGCTTCCTGAGATGGCGCCATGGGCGGCGGTGGTGTATTTTTCCGCAATGATACGCGAGCACTGCAATGCTTTCTTTCCTTATTCCATGCTTGCGTGGCCGATTGCACTCACTGATAATGTCTTTCCAGCTTTCGTGATCGGCCTGCTCGCAAAATCAGTGCATTCGTTTCGCCGTCCTCGAATACTTGAAGCCTGTCATAGCATCACGAGACCATCTACCCTGCTTGCATCGCCCGGACATGGGAGGTTCCTCGTGCGAGCCACCTTCGCGGACCTTTCACTCGCTCAAGCATGCGTTGGCGGCAAATACAATGCCACGATAGCTAATGGGCCTCGGTACATTATAATTTTAGGCTTCCGAATACTGAAAAACCTCTTTCTCGATTTTCCCGATCCCGATCTGACGAAATGATACGAGCGGAGTCATGACTTCGTTAAACCAAGTGTAAACTACCTCGAACGCTGAATACCTTGAAACGAAAAGTTAATGCAGCTTTGCACTAGTCGTGCCAAGCCTGAAGAAATTTCAGAGTTGGCCGCCTTCTTTATTTCTCCTAGTTTTGTCTTTCTTTCTTCCTCTCTCTCTCTTTCTTTTTCTCTTATCTTTTTTATATCTATTTTTGTCTTTATTTGTCTCTATCTTTATCTATTGCTTTCTCCTTTTCGCTGTTTCTATCTTTCTCTTCCTTCTTCTCTCTCTTTCTGTATCTCACTTGCTTCCTGTTTCTTTCTCTATTTCGCTTTCTTTCTCTATTTCTTTCTCCCTTTTCTCTAATTATTTCTCTCTCTCTAGTTACCTCTTTCTCAGTCTTTATATGTGGTGCTCTCCCCTCCTCCTTTTTCTCCTTGGCCCTCTCTCATTTTTCCTCCTCAACCTCACTTCCCTCTCCCACCTCCTGGCTGGATGGATGGATGGATGGATGCTATGAGCGTCCCCTTTATAACGGGGCGGTGACAAGTGTGCCACCAGGCTCGAAAAAAAAAAAAAGAAAACCTTTACTCTCTTTTTCTTTTTTTTTAGCGTTGGCCTAGTGTCTTTACTTCAATTAAAACTATTTTACTCCAGAAGACAAAAAAAAAACCTTAAGTTTTCAGCTTCGTTCTGTGCCCTTTACGGCAGAATGTCCTTATTTTTTTTTTCCCCATTATGGCTTATGCTGAGCGGAGTCGCCACCTGGTGGCTACTTGCCGAAGCGCACCTAGTGTGGATAGCTCCTTTTCTCGCCTGCTAGCCACCTCGTGTTTGCATGTGCACGTACGTCATGCACGTCCTCAAATGGCGCTTTGTTTCCTTATGTTAGCTATAAAGATGTTTATTGGCGGACACTCGGCGAAGATGAACGACAGCGACAGTCAAGGCGGGGCCGACTCTGCGCGAGCTGCGCTCTGTCCGAAGAGGGCAACCCACTAGAAGGGGCCGGAGAGGACGACCCACTTCAGGGTTCGAATAAGCTTCGCCACAATTACTCCAGGTGCGAAAAGGGAGCCGCCTGGCGACCTAACAACTTGTCACAATGAGCGGGTCATGGTACGCCTTGAGGCGCTCCACGTTTACAATGTCGCGCCCTCGACGGCGCATGTCCGAGGATGGATCGGTAGGTTCGATCAGGTAGTTTACAGGGGATGTGCGTTCAACGACACGATAGGGGCCTTCGTATTTGGGCAGTAGTTTTGAAGAGAGGCCAGGTGCAGTGGTAGGGATCGAGAGCCATACGAGCGCTCCAGGGAGGAACGTCGGCTCAGAAGTGATTCTGTCACCGCTAATGCTCCTCTGTCGCTCTTGGTCATGCGTAGTGAAGGTCTTGGCAAGTTCGCGACACTCTTCAACAAGTCGGGCGGTAGCAGAAATCGGCGCACACTCAGACCGATCCGGCTTGCATGGAAGGATTGTATCGATTGTGTGCGAGGGGTGCCTGCCATACAATAAGAAAAAGGGAGAAAAACTAGTGGTGCTCTGAGCGGCGGTATTGTAGGCGTAGGTTACGAAGGGCAGAATGGCATCCCAATTGGTGTGATCGGCGGCGACGTACATGGAGAGCACGTCGCCGAGCGTACGGTTAAAGCGTTCGGTGAGGCCATTCGTCTGCGGGTGGTAAGCAGTAGTTTTGCGGTGAACAACGTTGCACTCCTTTAGAATGGCTTCGACGACTTCTGACAAGAAGACACGGCCTCGATCACTGAGCAGCTCCTGAGGTGGACCGTGACGTAGCATGAATCGGTGGAGCAGGAAGGAGGCCACATCGCGCGCTGTAGCCGCTGGGAGGGCGGCAGTTTCGGCGTATCGCGTGAGGTGGTCTACAGCGACGATGGCCCAGCGGTTACCAGCGGATGTCAGAGGAAGTGGCCCATACAAATCGATGCCAACACGCCCAAACGGCCGGTCAGGGCAAGGTAGAGGTTGCAGACCTGTCGGCGACAGGTGCGTTGAAGTCTTGCGGCGCTGACAATCGATGCAGGAGCGAACGAACTTCTGCACGTAGCGGTACATCCCTCGCCAAAAGTACCGTTGGCGGATGCTGTGGTAAGTTTTCGATACCCCAGAATGCGCACACTGCGGATCAGAGTGGAACGACTCGCATATGTCAGAACGCAGACTTCGGGGTATTACTAGTAGCCATTGGCGGCCGTCGCCGCTGTAGTTGCGTCGGTGGAGGAGGTCGTCGCGAACGGCGAAATGGTGGACTTGACGACGCAACGCGCGAGTGGGTGGTGTTGCTGACGGATCAGTCAGCAAGTCTATCAGTGAGGCAATCCAGCGATCCTTGCGCTGTTCGGTAGCGATGGTGTGAATATCGATGGAAGAAACGGCAAGGGGAGACACTGAGCTGTGGGCACTGTCGTCAGGCAAGGGAGAGCACGACAGGGCGTCGGCCTCAGCATGCTGGCGTCCGTTGCGGTACAGTACGCGGATGTCGTAGTCTTGCAGGCGAAGTGCCCAACGGGCGAGATGGCCTGAGGGATCTTTCAATGACGACAACCAGCACAGCGCATGATGGTCGGTGACGACATCAAATGGGCGACCATACAAATAAGGTCGGAACTTCGTAAGGGCCCAGATGATTGCCAGGCATTCTTTCTCCGTGTCGGTGTAATTGGTCTCGGCTTTAGTAAGCGTGCGACTTGCATATGCCACGACATATTCCGGAAACCCAGGTTTGCGCTGTGCAAGGACAGCGCCGAGGCCCACACCGCTGGCGTCCGTGTGTACCTCTGTAGGGGCCGCAGGGTCGTAGTGGCGTAGTATCGGAGGAGACGTCAACAAACGACGGAGCTTCGCGAAAGCGGCGTCGCACTCTGACGACCACGTATTGAGGGGCCCGTTGCTGCCAAGGAGCTTCGTCAGCGGCGATATAATGGTCGCGAAGTTTCGTATGAAGCGCCGAAAGTAGGAGCATAGTCCTACGAAACTGCGCAGTTCTTTGACGGACGTAGGTTTGGGGAACTCTGTCACGGCCCGAAGCTTGGCTGGATCGGGGAGAATTCCGTCCTTGGATACGACGTAGCCTAGTATTGTCAGCTTCCGTGCTGCAAATCGGCACTTCTTTATGTTCAGTTGTAGCCCGGCGTCGCTCAAACGCGTCAAAACAAGTCGCAGGCGTTGAAGATGCGTGGAGAAGTCCGGGGCGAAAACGACGACGTCGTCGAGGTAGCACAGGCACGTGTGCCATTTCAAGTTGCGCAGAACGGTGTCCATCATGCGCTCAAAGGTCGCGGGCGCATTACACAGCCCAAACGGCATGACGTTGAATTCGTACAAGCCGTCGGGTGTGACAAACGCTGTCTTCGGTCGAGCGTCATCAGCCATGGGGACTTGCCAGTACCCTGAGCGCAAATCGAGCGATGAAAAGAATTCTGCTCCTTGCAGGCTATCAATGGCGTCGTCTATTCGAGGGAGGGGATAAACGTCTTTACGGGTGATCTTATTGAGTCGTCGGTAGTGCACGCAGAACCGCACAGAGCCGTCCTTCTTCGCAACGAGAACGACAGGAGACGCCCATGGGCTGTTTGAGAGTCGAATAACATCGCGGCGAAGCATGTCTTCGACTTGCTCGTTAATTACACGACGCTCTGCAGGAGATACGCGATAGGGACGTTGCCGCAGTGGTGGTTGGGCGCCAGTGTCGATGCAATGCGTGACAGCAGACGTGCGGCCGAGAGAAGTTTGCGCGACATCGAACGAAGAACGAAATTCTTCCAACAGGCACAGAAGCTGGGAACGTTGGACCGACGTAAGGTTGTCAGCAATGGAGGAAGCAAACACGTCAGCGGGTGACGAGTCGGATGTGGTAACAGCACTGAGCGTACGGGAGCTGGCACAGTGCGTGTCACCCGGTGCGTCCATAACTTGTGCGTCTTCGAGGGCTTCCGCTCTGCCGAGACATTCCCCTCGCACCAACGTAACAACGTACGGGGATGGGTTCGTAACGAAAATATCGGTGTCGCCCTGAGTGACTTGCACGGTCGCAAATGGCACCAGCAAACCTTTCCTGGTGAAAACGCGGTCAGAGGGAGAAAGGAGTGCAACGGTGTCGGAGAGACCGGTGCAATAGACGGGGACAGCCGTTGACGAGTTTGCAGGAACTGTTGTGTCGTCTTTGACGAGTACCTTGGTCGCAGCCGATGGACTATTCGCCGGCGTCAAATTGGAGAATGGTGAGAGATCTATTTCGGCTGGTGCGCAACGAATTACGGCATCGTGGCGAGCTAGAAAATCCCAACCCAGGATGACGTCGTGAGAGCATGAAGAAATGATGATGAATTCGACGGCGTACAGAGCGTCCTGAATGATGACACGGGCTGTACACACCGCTGTCGGGTGAATACTTTGGGCGCTGGCTGTACGGAGGGAGAGCCCGGAAAGCGGCGTCGTCACTTTTCGTAGTAGTCGGCTAAATTTAGCGTCCATAACGGATACGGCAGCTCCAGTATCCACAAGGGCTAATGTGCGCACGCCATCTACAAACACGTCTACTACGTTCGATGGGCTTTGCTGAGGGCTTTCGCAGTTCGATAGCGTCGCAGCCCTTGCCTCTTGGACTGCGATGACTAGTTTTCCTGGTCGCGCGCGACCGGACGGGGCCGCATCGGTGACAGTGAGCGGCGTCTTGGGGACGGCGAACGGCGGTTAGATGGAGACGGGCGTGACGTCGGTGACATAGGCGGCGGCGACTCGTAGTATGGGCGGCTGGACTGGCTGGTGACGGTCGATCCGAATCGAGGCGCCTGCATGCGATTGCAATAGCGGGCGACGTGACCGGCGCAACCGCACGCAAAGCAGATGGGGCGGTTGTAGGAAGTGCGCCATCGGCTTGCCGGGCTAGGTGCCATCCATGTCGTAGGACGCGAGGGACGGGGTGGCTGCTGATATGACTGCATGGTGGGCTGCAGTCGTGGCGTATGGACGACGTCGGCGTACGCAGCCGGCACACTCTCTTCGAAGGCCTTGCGACGGCTCCGGCGTAAGTATGTGGGGGAACCACAGGAATCGCTGGAGGCGGCCTGGCGACAACTTGCGCGTAACTGAGCGGCACAGTCGCCCGAGGGGGCTGGTGGTATTCCGGCATGACCTCTGCGATTGCCTGCTCAATAGCCCGGCGTAGGGGAGGCAGCAGTGTGCTCGACGGCTGTTCAACAGGCTGCGGGTGAGCGAAGGCCAGTAGAGAGAACTGGCGGGCAATCTCCTCGCGCACGAAGGACTTGATTTCGGCGAGCAAGACGGAGTGGTCCGAAATGACCGACATGCCTGCGAGGTCGGCGTCGCGTGATGGAGGTCGACGCGTCATCAGCCGCTGCCGGCGCAGCTCCTCATAGCTTTGGCACAGTGTGATGACCTCAGCCACAGTGCTAGGGTTTTTCGCGAGCAACATGGTGAAGGCATCGTCGTCGATGCCTTTCATGACGTTCCGGATCTTGTCAGACTCAGGCATGGTCGCATTGGCTTTCTTGCACAAGTCCAGGACGTCTTCAATGTAACTCGTGAAAGACTCGCCGGACTGCTGGGCTCGTTCACGCAAACGCTGTTCAGCTTGCAGCTTACGAACGGCAGGGCGGCCAAACACGTCGACGATGGCGGTCTTGAAAGCGGACCACGTAGTGAAATCGGAAGCGTGGTTGTTGTACCATAGGCTTGCGACACCCGCGAGGTAGAAAACCAGGTTGCTTAGTTTTCCGGCCTCGTCCCATTTATTGGGTACGCTGACACGCTCGTAAATCGCGAGCCAGTCCTCGACGTCGGTGCCATCTGCGCCGGTGAAAACAGGAGGGTCGCGGATACGGGGGACACCGGGACAAGATGTCGGTGCAGGGGGAGGCGTTTGCTGGGCGGCATCTTGAGTCATGGTAGAGGGCACGGCACGGGATCGCAGCTCCAAGGGCATCGAATGCTGACCGTAGTTGTTTGAAGGGCACAGCACTCTAAACCAAATTATAAAGATGTTTATTGGCGGACACTCGGCGAAGATGAACGACAGCGACAGTCAAGGCGGGGCCGACTCTGCGCGAGCTGCGCTCTGTCCGAAGAGGGCAACCCACTAGAAGGGGCCGGAGAGGACGACCCACTTCAGGGTTCGAATAAGCTTCGCCACATAGCGCACGTTTAACTGCTTTACGCATGCATAACAAGATGTACAGAAGCCTTTGGTCCTGCTCGACGGCATATGCACTGTAATAAGATCAGTGAGTGCGACTTTCGAGAGTGCTGTGTATTGTCGTCGTACCCTCCGTTCGCCAGAATTACTTTATTTAGTGTCCGTGCCGCTTTCTACGTCAAGCACATTGTAAGGTGCCCTTGGCATCGTCCCAATATACTATTAAGCAGTGTGAATGCAGCGTTTTAGCGACTCGGTGGTAAACAAAAAGGAGGCTCTACGCCATGCACTTTCGCGTTGTTCTTAAGCGCATAATTGCGCTAGTGTAGTTTGTTGGTTACGCGATGAGCTTTGGTTGTGTTTAAAAGGCCGTGGTCCCACAACATAGGAATATTTCTATCAAGTCTGACACTTTGCTACCTAAACTGTCCTCTAAAAATGCAGAACACGTAATGACATGGAAGTCATAAAACGGCGTTGTGCGCAATTTGAACTCGGGGCAAAATTTAGGCAGAAACACCCGTGTGCTTAGGTTTAAGAACGCTTTAAGGAACCCAGATTTTTAAAATTAATCCAGACGCCTTACATTTACTTCATGTAATTTTTGCGAAACCTAATCTGTTTTTACATTATCTTCATCGTTTGTGTGATGTTGTTATAGAGTGATCGAAGGCAGCGGTCATTACTCATTTGAAAAAAAATGCTCCTCCCATAAAATAACCGGACTATGTTGCGTCACTGTCAAGCACGTAATCAATCGATGAAAGCTCTGTGCTGAACTGTTATCTACTTTTTTCACTGTTACTGGAGCAAGAACAAGCGCCTACGTGTTAAACACCTCCGTAGCGCTAAAGCTCTGTCAGCCACGTAAATTTCCTGACTAAACTAATCAACTGTCCCATATTTCATGCAGAACTGAATAAGAAAATAAAATGCGTAAGCATATTCGTGCGCGCAGGGATACTCAGCTCATCGCACAGGTATGAGGGCTTTCATTTTTTTGTATCTGTATGAGCAAGAAGTCAATACTTAAGTAGTTCAGTCACGTTAAAGCAGTGCGTAGTAAGCGGAACACAAAGTAGTCACGTACGAATAGAAAAACAGAAATACAGCATATAATAAGAAAGCGCAGACTGCCATCCAGGTCAAGCAACCCTTCCGGTGGCAGATTGCCGTTCTCTTAATAGTAATATTGACGTTGGATGGGCTTCGTGCACGGATTCGGCAAAAAGGAGCGTACATATTCAACGCATTTTATTCGTCGGCAATTGCCTCAATCGCTAAAGCTCTGTCAGTCACGTAGATTTCCAGACTAAACTAACCAACTGTCCCACATTTCATGCAGAACTGAATAAGAACCGCACACAACGAAGCGCCACTGTGTGCATTTGTATACGCGCCACGGACCGCCTATGCACACTGCCGCAGCGACAATGCTACCACCTAGATTACAATCTCGTGCCGAACACTGTGCAAGGCTACGCTATGCGCTGCTAGCGTGGCTGGGTAGCCCAGAGGTTAGGACGCTCGCTTTCTGATCGCGGGTACACGGGTACGAATCGCGCCTCTCCAAGAAACTTTTTTCGCCAAGAATTTCCCTGTTTCTCTTTCTATCTCTTAGTCTCTCTCTCTGTGTAATTAATCTCTCGCCCATCAGAGTTTTTGCATCCCACGTTGGTCAAATCGGCGCACGGTTTCTGGGAGCGCTGTAGAGAATGAAGAAGAGGACGAAGAGAAGGCGTGCCTTTTCATGAAGGTGATCATTTCTGTTCACGCCTCACGGAGCAATGCTTCGCTTAAGGCGAAGCGAGACTTTGATAGTGAATTTCAAAATTTGCCTTTACAGCAGTAGTAATAAAAGCTACGGCTATAAAATTTGCAAGGTAGTTTAAAGGTAGACGCAGGTCACATTGCAGCCTAAAATTAGTTTGAAATTGTGTTTAGTGTTTTTTTAGTTTAGTTTTTTTCTAGTTTTTACACACGTATTTTTGTTAAGATCTGCTGTCTGCATATCATTGCAATATTGCACAAATGTAGCTACTAACGATTCACACAAGTGGAGCCAAAATTGTTAGCGTACAACAAAAATTAGATTTCTTATGTTTTTTATCTTTGTTGATATATCAAAGTTGCCACTTACGAATGTTTTTTTTTTTTACACTAAAAAATACAGACGCACCGAGGCTATTTTTTATACTTCCAGTTAAATAAGTATCGCTAATTCAAATACCTGAGAATTTTCGCTTGCTTACGCCTGATAGTTCCCGAGAATGAAGTACACACGCTCCAAAAATGTTGTTTTGCTAAAACGCAGAGATTACGGACGGGTACACGCACATTCCTGTTACCGATTCATAAGAAAAGGACCAAAAATGATTTTCCAAACCGCGAGTGTCGAAGTGTAGTATAGTTTCTGAAAAATAAAGAAACTCTTCATCAAGTGATTGCAAAATCTTAAAATAAATATATTGATCAAAAGAAGTCTCACAACACATTAAACAGCCCCGCTTTTAAAAGCTATATTTTGTGGGCTAGTAGCACTACTTCAGGCAAGAACGATCCCCAAGCTACACAAATGCCATTGCTGATCTGCATACCTAACAGTTACTTCGCTAATCAAAAAGCTTCTGCATGAAGTTACTGCCGTTTCAACGCCAGCTCCGCAGTGATTACATGTCGCGCTTTTGTCGAGGACGCTTCATGGATTTTGCAAACGATTATGTTCTCTCTCCGTTTCAGTTGACCCTGGGGGTACATTTTATCAGTTGACTACGATAACCACCAAGATATAATGTGCCCGCGTAACGGAGCAGCAGTACCTTGTTCATCTCCTCAGGACTGCTCAAAAGTGTAACGAAGAAGAAGAGGCTGCATGGTTGTCCTTGCAGGACGCCACAAACGAGCTCGGTTACCTCCCTGGGAGCCTCTGGTATGTACAGGTAACCGCTGTTTCCAAGAGGATCCAGAAGAAGCTGCGAAGAAATACGTGATGTCATAACATAAACCTGCAGGTATTGCGTATTGTTCTTGTGGTAGCATCAATACAGCAATAGCCTGCTTAATCAAGCAGATACATCAGTTTTGCCGCGCGAAAAAAGTGATGTCACCACAGGACAGCGAAAACAAGCATAAATACAATTAGCATTCTCAGTGTCCACCTGTTCTTAATGCAAGACAACATTACGGCAGAGAGAATCATAGACATAATATTTAATTTTATTGTTAATCTATGCTAAATAAAGACGATGGATCGCAATGCTTTGTTTCCCTTTTAAAAATTCTCTGAAATCGAAATGGTTCGCTAAGACCATTTGAAGAATACCGATGACGAATTTCAACAAAGTTGTAATACGCGGTAGAAAGACCCATTTAAAAGTACTGAATGTTTACCATTGTTTGGTCATTGTTTTGGCACAATAGTCAATGTAGCGGCAAAAATCTGTTTTCCCAATAAAAAGTCTCTGACTGGTATTATTGTGCACCGAGAGTACCTGTTCTGCTTTTGCATTATTTAGATAATTACACGTAAACTCTCAAATGCGACGCACTACCTTCGCTTCAACGATTTCATCGGGGTGTGGGAGCGAAAATGTTTGAGGCCCGTGTACTTAGATTTAGTTGCACGTTAAGGAACCCCAGGTGGTCGAAATTTCCGGAACGCTCCACTACGGCGTCTCTCATAATCATATCGTAGTTTTGGGACTTTAAGCCCCAGATAATATTATTAATATTCACCGGGGTGTGTACGCCAGGGCATCGTTGAAGGGAAGTAACGCTAGTGGATGTTTATCCTGAAAACTGCTCGTTGGTTTAAAGTGACGTTTTATTACGCTGCTTCAGTGTGAGTAGGTGTCAGTTACCTTTTTTTTCCTCAATCAACCTCACGCCATTTTCACGCCTTTAGCATGAAACTATGACAAACCGTTTATTAATCTACCACATGCTGAACCTTTCACTCATTCAGTGCCTCTGACTCCTTCTTTTGCCCCTCTGTCATTAAGTCCGAGCTGCCTGAAGTTCTTCGTGTGGCATTCTAATGTGTTGCTATCGCATTCATTGCTTCACCCTTGCGGCGAAGCTGTGACTTTTTTTAGCCCCTAGGAATCAGACAACCTTCCCACCTGGGTTGGTTTCGTATTAGAGCATCGTCAATGAAAGAAGCGTCGGAAATGCCACCTGCCGTCACGTACCACATGCTACGTGATTGCAGATGGCAGAAGCAGGGTGTCGTGCATTCGCCGTCATTGCTACTAGTGGTCTAGCTAACACTCCCAGGATTATACGCGCAGAAATACCCAATAAAGTTGACGGGGAAACGACCGCCATCGTATCTCATTTCTTGGAATATGCGATGCGTTATCCAAAGGTTGTAGGTTCGGGCCCTACAGATGGCAAGTGCTTTTATTGTAGCAGCAAATATATGGGCACTCCAGATGTTTATTCTTGCTTTTTGCGGTAGGCCTAGGCGTCGCCGTAATGTTCAGTATAAAGTCAAATAAATGACATCGCCCACAGCGTCGTATTTTTTCAACTGCGAGTGAACTCGTGCGAGCGCTGCCGATGATGGCGGCTCTAGCAGAGGTGAAACGTGCGGGCCTTCTCCGTCGAGCGAAAGGCGTACGAAAGAGTGCCGGAAGCGAGGTTGCATACCTCCAGGAAGAAATTCGCACTTTAATCAGGCTGGCGTCTTCGCTCGCGGCAGCGCACCCGTATCTTTCGAGGCAGTCAGCCCACGGCCTATACCAGGGGTCTCAAACTCACTTCAGCTAGCGGGCCGCCGTCACGAAATTTCGTCCCGCAAGGGCCGGGACTGTAAAGAAGCTAGGAGCGGGGGTGGTGGGGGAGGAGATTAGGAGTGGCTGCTGTTTCTACAAAATTTCAAAAAGGTCAATTTTGAGGGAGATTTTGGCACCCAGATTTCACCAACACATCGATACCGATCTCTAAAATGAGTAAAATCTGAACGATTCTGCAATATAACTCGTCATGATCTCAGAGGATGGCTCACGAAAAAAGTGCGTTGTGCCAGTCAAACTTTTGTAGCTCATGAACGTACTCAATAACAAAATTTAAAAAAAATGTTTGATGATGGCAGTCATATGGGGGGCAGGCCGCGTGTTTGAAACCATTAGCCTAGCTTTGTCCGCATTGCCTTATCGCTATTTTGTTCTTTTAACACCGCAGAGTTGAAGCCATAGACAACGCGAAAGTAGCTTCGTTCGCTGTAGCTGTCGCGTTTACTTACGCCAGCGTTTTGTTTGACTTAGCCAAGTCTCACGCAGAAGGAGTGAGTTCCTAGCCTTACTTCGTATGACATACTAGTTTGTTATTATCACATTGACTGCCTAGCCCTCGCAGCGAAACGGACTTTCTGCAATAGCCTCCTGTGCGAAGAATGGCTCGCATAAATTGTAGTGTACGATACTTCACCAACATGAACCTCAACACAATCCCTCTTATCAGTTCGTAAACAGTCATCGAGTGAGATGACAGGAGTAAGAGGTGCACAATCATTCTAGCACTTACAGACAGTGGATCAAAGACTGCTATGATCTCAGGAAAAGGAAATTCAATGTAAGTTATATTCGCCACTGGACCGTAGGCTAAAAGTAGGTCAACCTGCAAGAAAAAGCGCGATACAATTATATTTCAAATTTTTAGATATCTATAACAGGCGCTTAAATTAAGCGAACATGAATATATTAAAAGATTTCACTTTGTTAAATAGCATCATATTCGAAATAATCGTTAGCACTAATCATTGCATACAATATTTCAGCAGTTACGCGTACAAGCATTTTTTCTCAGTCGGGCATACATCGCCTTCGCACTGGCAATAATAAATGCAGACGATTCCAAAAGCAGGAAAGTGCGGGCGGGGAAGAATCCTAAACAGTCGAAAGCTTATCGCTAATGTTGGCCATCTTCCCTCACTTTGTGCTTTGCGCAAGCTGGTTATATTACATATGGTCCTTAAGGCACGACGACGCTCTTGCCGACAACGTACCTTCTCGTTGTACTCCGACCTCGTAGAAAGCAGTACGACGCTCGCAGTCACGCCTTGAGAATATGCGAGAAGGGTCACTCTGCTGGCGCCGGTGACATTCAGTACAAGGTCAATGACGGCGGCAATATCGTAGCGACCGATTTCGTCGAAGCTGAGGCATGGGTGCAATGAAAAACACAAGTGATCGATGTCGTTGATAAAAGTTCAAAACTCTGATTTTTTTTTTACATTTCCTTCTAATAAATATGCCAAAACGACGCTAGGTGGCTGTGGAGTGCACGCGTGCTTCACATGGGCTCCCGCTTCTTAACTAGCACCACGGCTCACACCAACTTCATTTTGGCATCGGCGTAAGAGACAAGATGAGCGGAATCGGCTGACACTACTCACCACCAAATGAGTGTCCCATTTTCTGATTTTCGCGAAGCCACATGCTCGCCTGGCTAAACGTAACGTCGAACGCAAGCCCATCGGGAAGCGTGCTGTTAGAGCGCTGCGCGTGCTTGCGACGGTCGAGCGCTCCTGTGAGCTTTGCACCGGCTCCTGGCCATGTGACCACCGGCTGCCAAGATGAGTTTATCAGCAGCAAAGGAAATCAAAACGCCTGTTGACCAGCTGGACGATATGAACACCATGCATATGGACGCAACCGAAATACGGATCGTAGAGGTTACCTGGAGGAATGACGCAAGCAGCGCTTGAACAATTGAACATGAAAGCGTTTGGATAACGGGAGATGGGAAGAGGCAAGAACGACGCCGTGGATAACACGATGCCAGAAGGAAAGCCAAGCAAGGAACAAACGTCACCGCAGCAACCCCAACCACAACGTCGCAAGCCTGTGATGCCGCCCCTACCATTTGACAACTAGCAACGTCGTATAACGCACACAAGAAATCCTCGAGCTAGCAAAGTGGAACAACAACGCATGCACGCAATCAGAGAGCCAGCGCCCTCTCTCAGCAAGACTTCGGCGAGAAATTGTTCGTGCAAGTGCACCGACTAGAAAACCTGATTACAGCAAACACGGCCGAATAGGAAGACGCCAAAAAGTTCGAAAGCATCACCAGCATACAACTTGGAGGCACTTTTTTCACCATGAAAGGCAACACGAGAAACCAGGACGACGTATACTGCCGTGTCATATGCGGACTCCTTCCCGGCATGAGCGAAGAACTGAAGGCAGGCCTCCGCGCACCGGCACCGTGCACAATTTTCCGCGCCCTCATGCTCGGAGCAATCGTCTGCGGCGGTGATCGTTTAGGGGCGAAGCTCCTTAAGGTCGAGGCTTCTCTGCTGTTGCATCGTAGGCAGCCGCTAGTACTCGGAGCGCCCACTAGATGGCTCTGCGGCGCTCGCTCTCGTATACTCCGACGCGTGCTCTTGTTGGATAACAGCCCGCTAGAGAGCCACAACTGTAAACCGCGTTCGCTCTCGGCGCGCTTCCTCTCTTTCGACAGGTTGACCCTCCTCCGGGCGCCAGCTTGAATCGCATAGCGCGCCACCTATAGTTCGTGGGCATTGCGAATACCAGACAGGAAATCGCACAAGACTGTCATCGTTGCGAGCGTGTACAGCCCGCCAAAAACCAACTGCCAGACTTCGACCTCTTGGAGCGAGAACTGAGGAAACGCACCGATAGTCATAAATTCCTTATAACGGGCGACTTCAACGTCTCTCACGCGGCTTGGGGCTACCTTACCACCACAAAGAAAGGCGCCCGAGTAGACGACACTGCTCAGCAGTACAGACTAACTGTGTGGAACGATCCACTCCAGACAACAAGAGTAGAGAATAGTGACTCCAGAGACCCAAACCCAGATCTCACGGCAACGCTAAACGTGCGCTCGGCAGAGTGGAGCCGTCTCCCAGAAACCCTAAGAGCGACCACCACATCGTCCAATTAACCGTAGCTCACACTCGGAAGCCCGCCAGAACAGGCACAGCATAAATAACCGAGTGTAAATTATTCAGAGATGATATAAATATTGACATCACCATCGAGAACGTTGATGACTGGATGAAGAAGGTCCTCGACACGGCGCAACGTCACACCAAGAGAATCCAGCTGAATGAGGAAGCGCCAGCCGTTTACACGCACCTCCTCCATCTCAGGGAACACAGATCTCTTAGGAGATCGAAGAGACAGAGCTAAACAGGCAAGTCAGGAAGAGGATCGCCCTGCTCACCGAATACGCGCACGAATATACAGAGAAGTTAGGACGACAGAACTGGCATGCATTCTGTGGCGTGCTACAGGGAGCTTTAAGCACTGTGAAAACGTGGCACATTTTTGGTGGTAGAAGGACGCAGCAGCAGCCGAGAAGCTCTGCATGCTCGTACAAAACTACGCTGGACCAGAGGAGAACCTCCTACGAGAGGTTCAGGAGAAGCTGTGTGGAAACCCTACCATAACAGTCACGGCACACGACAGAGCCTGCGGCGCAAACCAAACCCTGAACTTGACAAAACTATTACGCAGACCCTGCGCAGCACTATCTACACTCACCAGAAACACCAGCCCAGGCAAGGATAGCATTATCAAGAAGCATCTCCGGAACCTTCCGCAGCAGGCCACCGAAACACTCCTCCAGTGTTTCAATGAATGTTGAGAACGGAGAAATATCGGCTACCTGGAAACACTCAGAGATCACCATGATCCCCGAACCTAACACGCCTATCAGCATCGAGAACGTACGCCCCATATCCCTTACATCGTGTGTGGGGAAATTATTCGAGCACAGGGTACACAACCGGCTTACTCCCTACCTCGAAGACAGGGCATATTTTCCCAACACAATGTTCGGATTCAGGCAACAAGTATCAACGCAATACATCTTCTACCCAAGGAAGACCTTATCGATCACTCTGGCACCAGAATCAAATCTTCAGTTGTAGCCATCGATATAAAGGGAGCTTTGGACGTCAGTCACGTTTTTACCCTCTGCAATCTGGAACATCTGGTCTCGGATATACACTACGTCAGGAATTCAGGAATTCTCTCATGCACCGCAAGGCCAAAGTGGGAATATACAACCTGCGCAGCTACACTTTCCCACTACCGAGCAGAATTACGTTGCAGGGTTCGGTCCTACAGCCGTTGTTCTTCAACGTTTCCTCAATCAAACTACCTAGCCTCCTCGAAAGTCTGCCAGACCTACGACATGCTTTTTACGCAGACAATGTCACGTTAGGGACAAGGGCCTCAAATACCGGAACTCCAGAAATACGCCTACAAGAAGGGATAGATACCATCGAAAGATTCTTGCGAAAATGCGGGCTCTCATGCGCTTCCGGGAAGTCGGAACTTCTCATCCTGAAATCCAGAACGAGAGGACAGCCAGCCGACTACAATGAAGCCGACCCCTGCGTCCCCCTCAGGAGAGCCCATCCCGAAAATGGAATCTTTGCGAGTGCCGGGGCTCCACATCCACAAAGATGGGTCCGGGGTGGCCATACTCCCTCGACCACAGCACACGTTATTGTAGCTAACACATCTCGTCAGGAGAATCGCACGCCGCAGAAGCGGACTTAAAAAACAAGACACGCTACGTGTGATGACAGCTGTCCTCAGCAGTCGGAAAACTTAAGGCACTCCCTATCACGCGCTGACGAATGCAGAGGTAAATGTCAACATCACAATACGTAAGGCCAATACATTCGCTTTGGGGCTAGCATTCCCGGCTTCCACGGCGACACTTCTCAAGATGGGCGTACACAACACCTGACATGAATTAGCCGAAACGCACAACGCTATTCAACTAGAACGGCTAAAGCTCTCGCCCACTGGGAGATCAGTGATTCAACGGCTGAACTACGGCAATACTTTTGTAGGCGACACAGACACGGAGCGAAAAGAACGAATTCCGCCAAACATCTGCGATTCTTTGTGCATTGCAGAAATCCCACGCAACAAGCAACCACGCAACACCAGGGAAGAAGACAAACCCGAGTGAACGTTCTACGGCGAAAGCACAGCCATGATTCATTCGGACGCCAGATATACAGATGCAACCATATATTCAAATAGAAACGCCTACGCTTTGAGCGTCGTAGCCAAAGCTTGTTATTTTCGGGCTGCTACTCTCTGAATACAATTTATTCGACATCGTTTGAATGAACAGCGACCACATTTCAAGCGTACCCATTAAAACTAAGACACAATTGAATTGGGTATGTAATTCTGATCATACTGAGTTATTAAATATAATGCATTTACATAATGCATGGCATGCATAATGCAATATAATGCATTGTTATTTTGGAAGATACGAACGTTCGACATGACTAAATGTCTTAGGGCAGTGTGCCTTGCCTCCACTGCCAGTAGCGGTCGTCTTTTTGACGCAGTTTCTCGTGGCGAGAGCGGAATGCAATCTCCCGAGTGTTCATGGCCCATACGTCGTAGCCACGTTGAGCCAAAAGGAAGCCTGCATAGTATGACAACAAACACGTTATCAACACAGTCAGCCTTTGAAATGTTTTAGCTCATGACAGCCCCCGAAAATATACAGAAAACTTCAAGGGCGTTTACCTGACGATATTTAAACGTGTCAGGATATCTAATAACTGTTTCCCCGTTATTCTTTGGGATCTGAATGCACATAATTGTAGATTGTCCTAGTTTTTAATAGAAAAAATTCCTGCAGGCGTACCCAGTTTCATATTTATTATTAGAGATCTCTTAACGTCCGTGATCGAATCAATATGATCAGTAATACCATCCGGTGTATATACCATACATTCAAAATCTCATTGCAAAGTTTCATTGCCAGCAAATACATTGAAGTTTATGGCAAATATGAAGAGCAACGTATTGTTTAAAATAAATAACACATGCCTAGTGTCGAGGCGATCACGGAGGCGATCACGAGAGCACCCAGACGTAGAGGGATGGATAGATAGATAGATAGATAGATAGATAGATAGATAGATAGATAGATAGATAGATAGATAGATAGATAGATAGATAGATAGATAGATAGATAGATAGATAGATAGAAACGCTCAAAGTGCCTTTGGTGTGCTAAGAAATGTTTCGCATTTAAAACTGACAACAGAGCTCCAAGATGAGTACAGACTTCACGTCGGAGTATAGGTAAAGATACCCTTTGGGCGTCAGTGTAGTCGACGTATCTGGTATGCTCACGATCCATCCCGTAACCAGAAAGGGACGGGGGCGGAAAACGGGAAAGCTCTAACAGTCATCCTCCCTTTCTGTCTGCCCCCCCCCCCCCCCCCTTTCTGACTACGAGATTTATTGTGAGGTTGAGCTTGATCGTCGACGTCACGGACGCACCAAGCGGATCTTATGGTCTGATAGGAGTTCCCCCCCTCCCCAGCCCTTCCAAATAGTTGCCTCCTCAAACAGGTACTTTCCTCCAAATAGGTGCTTTCCTCAAAGAGTAAAGACCTCCAGCGAGTGCTCCCCTCCATCTCCACCCCCCCTCCCCTCCCACCAAACCGAATAAGATTTCTCGTTGCGGGCCTGCCCACGATATCTACATGACTATACAAAATGCACAAAGAAGACTGTTCAAATCGCAACGCTTTGTTGAAAGCAATAAAAAATCGGCATGGGCCACTAATCGGCTACTGCTCCCTGAATGAGTAGGATCTGCCCATTTTTTTTTAATGTGACATAGACTTCTCCTTGCGCCATAATGTTTTGTGTGTATATGTGCATCAGATGTGCGTCGTTGCACCGGTGTTATCTGTGAAGTGAAGCAGTGGCTTGTGGAATCTGTGATCCAGTGGTCTTAACTGGTCGTGTCAGCCTCAGGAAGGCCGGCTTGGCAGGAAGCGCAGGAAGAGTTCAGACTATGACATTCAGACTATGACCTTCAGTATCTATGACATTGCGAGCCTGCAGCATCGGGGAGGACCGCAGCTTTGGCTCAGCCTTTCGAGAGTGTTCCATGGCTAGGCCGCGCAAAGTTAGGATTCCCGAACAGCAGCATGCATAAGACGAGCGGTGTCGGCAACAGCAATGGCAGTACGCGTAGAAAACGCATGCACCTTACGCTGGACCGCACTCGTTTTCCGCGTGAAAAATCAGCCTGGCGGCCCATGTCACTGCGACAACGTATTGTGAGTCCTGCTTCGGTCGAGCAATGGGAGTTAACACTCGCGAAGAGCGGCATGAGCCAAACGGAACACTGCACTTATCTTGCTGTCGGTCACTTCATGTGGTGCATTGTTGAATTGGTCAAGGCTTTGTTGCACTGGTCACTCTTATCAGGTGGCACCACAACTTCGCTGGCCAACCACCTTCACGACATAGATTGATGTCCATGTTTGTTATTATTTTTACAATGTCTTACAAACGCTTCAATTACGCAAAGAATTGTTCGCTTACCTGCGCTCTGTGAGGGGTAGTTAAGGAACCAGACACCCGATTCCGACAATATAGGCGGCACCAGAATAATCGGGTTGCAATTGGTGCTGTTTTTTGTTGATACGCTGGTATTGTCCTGAGCCAAGAGGCCCACCCTGTCGATTTCTAAGATGTAACCGTCGTCCGTCGTAGCCTCAGTCGTCTCACAGGAAAATCCGAAAAATCTTATTAACTCGCACTGAAAAGACGGAAACCAGGAAATAGTTCAGTGATAATCTCAAGAATTTTTTTTGCATAGAATGATGCGATGTACCTAAAGAAGCCAAGGTTTCGCCACAAGGGCAAAGGAATGAACACAATAGCCACAAACTAAAACGTTATACACGATGAGTCTAGTTGATAACGTCTTTAGGATCCAACCTCGAGTAAGGAAACACGCCCGCTGCAGCGAGCGAAGCCACCTTCGTGTAATCTATCGCTTAGTCTTAGACTGAACGCTAATACCAGAGCGCGCCCCAAGGTATGCGCTATCTGCTAATCCGTGTGAACACAGGGCGTGAGCTACCGCGCTCGGCCGTTCAAAGAACGCAGTTTCTACCGCAGCTACGCAGCCCCCTCTCGGAACACCCCATATGGCTTTGGAGCGATGGAAGAGGTCCAGCGCGTTTCCTTTCCGCTTGATCCGCCGTCGTCGGCTGCTCTCACACGTACAACATACGGCTCGCGCGTTTCGTCTTCCCTTGAGCCACGATTGTCGGCAGCCCTCGTATCTGTACTTGCACATGGAACAATCTACGTGTGGACGGTGTTATCAACTGGGACTTAATACGACACCTCACGGCGACGCCGACGGGAGAATTGTGCCTGGGGTGTCCATACAACTGCTATCGCGCTAGAACTGATTAAAATCCGATTTAAGGTAACGTATAGCGATTGTGAACGTGCGCAACAGCAATTGATTGTTGCTCACGATGAGGCCCAGTGACTGTCGATTGTAAATGGGCAGGGTTCAAAGTGCAAGTTTGTTGCATGTTTAAAATTTTACTCTTAAACGTTTTTTTTTTCTCTTAAACGCCAAAGTTTACACGAGAAAACTCCTATTGTGCTTTTGTAACCCTTTACGCAGTGCTAAACTTCCTATGCTTATCGGCTGAAATATATGTTGTAATATAATAATAATAATAATAATAATAATAATCTTATTATTATTATTATTATTATTATTATTATTATTATTATTATTATTATTATTATTATTATTATTATTATTATTATTATTATTAAAAAATTCTGCAGATTCCATGTACCGTGGGAATCGATGTTATGCGAAGGATGCGCGGTATGGTGAGTGTGGCGTAATTTTTCACATTGAGCGAAACGTTACGGAATGACGCTAGATAAACGTATTAGAGGTATACGCACACTCATATGTTCAAGAGTCGCATATGTATTATATAACCAGTTGTTTACAGTTGCGTAACGATACCAGCAGCAACATGTATGTTACCAACCAGACGCGGTAAGCTGATATGTAGTGCTTAAATTCTTCAATAGTAGATAGCTCGAATCCCAACAGGACAAAGAAGGAACACATGCACAGGACAGGCGTTACTCGCAAGTAAGCTTCATTCAGCAAAGCCGAGTGGCACGCGCAGGCGCACTGCACACGCACTACAGTCCCAGTTGCAGTTTTAATGTTTATACTTGTCTGTTATGGCGGAGAACGCACGCACGTTTCACGAACCCGTGTGTGTGTGTGGAAGGGGTTCTTGACAGTTCTTGAACAAGGTCATCATCCCCGTGATCAGTGTGCACCAGCAGCTGGACCGGACTTCTTAATCGGATCCGTTCATGATCGCGGCTACGAGAAGTCTAAGTGAAGCGCGAGTCTAAGTGAAGCGCGGTATAGTGCAGCTGGTGGAAATCCTGGATGCCTCTTACGATGCAATTATCTATGATGCCTCCTGTCATGGAAGCGGCGGCGAGGTCTTTTGATGCCCTATCCACATCCAAGCCGTCTTTCACGCAGTATAAGGACCAAGCTTTGTTGGGTCTTGATAAATCAATGTTCAAGTCACCGGTATTGATGAGATGCCTGGTTCTCTCAGCAGATTTATTGTAGGAAGCATTGACCCCGATTTATGCGTAATACACGTGGTCCACGTTGCGGACCACGTGGACGAGTGGATGGTAGTTGAGCGTCTTCCAGGGGTGTTCTGACTTCAGCTTCCTCACTTTCCTTGCGTCCGCCGCTTTGGTGTAGTGGTCACGGAGTAAGATAGACAGGAGCGCCGACTCCGCTCGTCTGGAAGGGACACATTTTGCAACGCCACTTGATGCTTCGCGGCGTGTTTGTCAGATGGCGCTACGAATGGAGAAAATCGAGAGTCACTGTATATGCTACCTTTAGGTAGCAGTGTAGCGCATAGGTCTGGCTAGCAACCACAGCTATGCGGTGAAGTCGCACTCCATTTTTGCAGGCGACATGCCTACCGCGTCGCCGATAAACATGTCTCGCGTGTCGAAGGCCGGCGAGAAACATTGGCTGTCGATGACTAGTGCTAATTGAGTGAGCTGCAGCGGCGGCGTCGAGAAATACAAAAATTGGCCCGAGCGTCAGCTTCTCCGCAATGCATGGTTGCTAGCGGCGTTGGAAAACAGATGCGCAACTCTGCTACCTAAAGGTAGCATATACAGTAACTCTAAGAAAATCGGCGTAGGAGAGACGCCGTCCTCGAGCAGAGCCACAGGCGGGGACTACGTCAGCCGTTGCCATAGCAGCGGCGCGGACGCGTGCTTGGCCGCGTTCGCGGGTCTGCATGCCTATCTGTGTTGTCGTTTGCTCCGCGCATGCTGCACGCCTGCTACGAATTCTTTTCTGTAGAGCGCATAGCTTTTGTCGCAGATGGGGCCACGAAGAGCGAAATCTTCTCTCGCCCTTTGCCGTAACCACATTTACAGCCAGGAACAAAACTCTTCATTGCCTCCTGTCCGGTTGCTGCATGTTGTTATATGCCAGGGCTCCCAATCCAAACTTCCTTACTTCGGCAAGGCATTCAAGCTGGTAGAACATCTGACGCAAGTGGTGTCGACATCGATAGACTGTCTGATGCAACCAACGTCAACACCAGCGAGGTGCCATGCAACCCCCGGCAACTCCTGCGATGCGTCTGACGCACCGACGGAAATTTCTCACGCAGCGTGCGGCAAGCCCTCTCATCCAAGGATCCGATTCCAGCCAGCGACCAACGGCGGTTCCTGATTGGAGGCTTCGAACTACTGGCTGATGCAAGGAATCGGCCAGGGTTATAAAAGAACCAAGCTGCGCGGAGAGGGGGACAGCGGACGAAAAAATCCCGGGTCGTCGTCGCACCTGAGTGCAAGCCCCATAAGCTGTCGGCCCCAGTGCCGAATATGTAACACCTCTGTTTATAGGTATATAAATTTACCTTAACTCACCCTCGCCTTGTCCGCTCCGTCTATCAGCTCTGCGCGATGCAGCCGCAAGCTGAGACACCCGATACCCAACAATGTCTTCACACACAAGTACCAAACACCTTGTTTTTTCGAGTATGAAGAAGCACACTGCAGACACGCTAAACAAAGGATGTAACACGAAAATGTCCAACCAACACTACCGCGCAGGCGCCCAGATGTGGAAAACAAGTGTACTTCTGCTCTGCCGTTTTTGTTCAGCATAATTTTTCGTCTGCTTTCACTGAAGATATGTTACAATGTTTTGCATATGTGTATAAAGAGCGGTACGATGTTTTTAGTTCATATTTTAGTATCAATACGCATACATAGCGTTTTTTTTTTTCTCATATTGAGAATGCCGAGCGAACGGGTTTCTAGCAGACGACACGCTCCGCGCAGACCGTTCCCTGCCACCGCCGCCGCCGCCGCCGCCGTCTTCCTCCCATTAGCGCATGCGCACATGAGCGCAGGTGTTGAAGGATTTCTATGCGCTTCGACAGATGGCGCTACGCGTTGCGATCAGCGCCGGGAGAGGAGAAAGCATGTGCGAAAGCGTGAAGAGGAGCGGAGGGGGAGAGCAATGGAATGAGTTAGACCGCCGCGTCCTGCGTTGCACGGTTTGTCCCGAGTGAATGCGTGGGGCGGCGGCGGAGTCGGCGCTCCTCTCTTATCTTACTCCCAGGGTTGCCAGGTTGGGCTATAAATAGCCAAATTGTGCTACATTTTTATGGTCTTGGCGGGATTTTTTGTCGTTGGCTATTTGGCTACTTTTGGGCTATTACCTGCCTTCGCTTCAAACGCTTGTTTTTCAGTGCCCTTTCTCCTCTTTAGTGGTGGTTTTGTGCCTCCAGTTCGTTGTGAATCAAGTGTTTACGTACACAGTTATCTTTACTTCACTCTTTCTACTATCCTTTACCTGTGTGTTTGCATTCTTTAGGTATCAGCAGCCTCCACCAGACAATTACGGTAGTCAGTAATAATGAATATATTCCCTGCCTTTTAAGACGAAGCTTCTTTTGCCGGGTTTCGCGATGCTGCTAAGTTGCTCCTTCTCATGGCGAATAAATTTGTGGATTTAAATATAAAGTGTACATGATAGCACGCAAGAAGTAACTTGGACCCTCGTAACGTTTTTCTGTGCTATGCCTACTATCACCAGATTTTACGCATCACCGTTGATTTTAAAGGTTATAATTTACCGCTTTACTTTAGCTTAGCTTGATGTGGATTTCAACTTATGCTGTGAATGTGATCCGCATCATTTAGCTTTAGTTATTTGCTTTAAACCACGGCCGCTACATAAAAAGAAACGTAGTGAAATACCAAACGAGCAATTACTAAAAACATTCATCTCCTCCATGGGGTTCTCCATTCCTTTGACTACAATCCTCACATTGTGTCGTCACTTCAAAGAAAACAAATTAATAAAGAGCAACAAGAAAACAGAAATTCTAGCAAATAAAGTGACATTTCCTTTCTATTTCTGCTACCTGCACCACACACGCGATCTTGCAAGCAGCAGCACAATTGGAGACATGTATAAACTCTCTGTGTATAAATTATAATAAATAGAAACCTTTTTCTATATTTGCTGTCTTTGGCTATGTTGGGCTATTTTTTATTAATTACGTTTGGCTACTTTTGGGCTATTAACGGGCAGAAATTTGGCGGGTAGCTCTCCGAGTACCTGGCAACCCTGCTTACTCCGTGGTAGTGGTTACGGTGCTCGGCGGCTGACCCGAAGGTCGCGGGTTCCATTCCGGCCGCGGCGGTTGCATTTCGATGAATGCAAAAGGCTAGATGCCCGTGTACTGTGCGATCTCGGTAGGCGTTAAAGAATACCGCTACTATGTTGGTTTAGACTCTGTATCACATGGGGCACATACCCGCAAATAATGAACTCTGGTATACGGGTATGTGCCACACGTGACTGAGAGAAAGGGTTTCATGACAGACGCGCCAGATATTTTGCGTTATACTTGTCACGACCAGTAAATTGTGTTCGTCATGCAGTGATCCCCTGCTATGCCAATTTTGGTATATTACAAGTTATCGGGACGACCAAGAGAGCGCCCAGACGTAGGCGCCTAGATAGATAGATAGATAGATAGATAGATAGATAGATAGATAGATAGATAGATAGATAGATAGATAGATAGATAGATAGATAGATAGATAGATAGATAGATAGATAGATAGATAGATAGATAGAAACGGCCAAAGTGGCTGAGGTTTGCTAAGAAATGCTTCGCATTTAATAATATTATTAATAATAATATTCTAATCATTGATAATATTGCCTGGGGCTTCATGTCTCAGAACCACGATATACTTATGAGGGCCTCTCTAGGGAAGGACTCCTAAAATTGAGACCATCTGGTCTTCTTTAACATGCCCTGACATCGGGCCTCTACCATGTAGCCTCAACCGAGGTGCGACCGCCGCGGCCGGGATCAAACCCGCAACATATATACTGCTGAATGATTAATGGCTGTCAGTGCATTCACTGCTTTCGCAAAATTTCAATGAAAATTTTATATAAAACATTGGCACGCGCTCTTCCTTTGTTATTTTGATATAACTAGTCCGTTCCACGCGTAGCCGCTGCCTTGCGCAAGCCGCGCCCTAATGTCTGAGAACCTTGCAGATTATGTTAGAATCCTATAGGCTTGAGTGCGAAAACGCGAATAGCTGAGGTTATTCTGGAACTAAAGCGGCCACCAGCGATAAGGCTCGAATGTTGGATGCCGCATGTATAAATGTCAACGCGCCTTGCTGCAGATCACTTTATCGACGGCCGGCGCTCTGTTCACCGCTATCAGCGTAGAGTGTGTATTGCTGTAGTTTGACTGCGTTTCCCGGTCACAAACACTCCGACTCTGGCCCTCGTCGACGTCACGATTCCATGATAATACTGACGTAAAAATTCTTACAAAACGTGTCTAGCTAATCTTCATATAAAGCCTAGGATCATTTTCACATGGATAGATTGCTAAAACAGGCTCGCACTTATAAAAGGCCAGTCATCACCTCCAAATGAAGGCAAGGATATTCCGTGGAAAGCGGCTTGAAGCTTTCTAGTACCTACATCATGACGAACTCTCACCTTGCTTAAACAATTAAACCATGCTTAGAATTTTTTGACGGGCTACGCACACCTCAAAGTAGTAATAAAATGCACTTGACATAAAAGCTTGCTGTCATGCTTAACCGTTCGCCGTCTTCATTCTGATGACTTCATTACAATAACTGACTTGCTGATCACTTGTTGTCCTGCTATTACACAAAAATAAGCATTACTTTCTTAGCTTATATATGACTCACTCATTCGCATTTATTAAGGTTCTCTACACTAGGGCAATCGAGTACTAGAAAAATTTCCTCGTGAAATTTTCTTTCCTGATGTTGCAGGTAGATATTGTTCAGAATGAAAATTGTCCAAACGCCCTAACTGACGAATGTGTCCATTTTGTTCTTCGTCATGACGCGTATTATTATTGCTCACCGTAGTCATCTTTGCTTGTTGTTGTACGTCGGAAGCATATGTTGTCGTTGTCCACTTCATGCATAATAATATAAGCAAAGGAACCTTCAGTAGAACACAGTGAATCGCAGGTAGACACCTCATGCCGCCTGATCAGTGCGAAATGCGCACGTGAAACAGAGTGCAGCTGCGTTGTACCTTTTTCCCCCAAGGTCATTTTGCTTACGCGTTCGCCTGGTGTGCTTCAGCCATTTTGTCACTTGCATTTTGTAATCAAAGCCACTACTTTGTTCGAAGTAGAGGTAAATTTGTGTGCTCAATGCAAACAGCTGCTCAGCGGAGCAATGACTCAGCTTATCCAGATAAAACTGCACTATGCAGCTTTTAGATTTTTCATTTTTTTCATTTCACCTAAATTAACATTTATTTAGACTGATTAGAAGGCTTACTGCAAGAAGGTATAAAATAAAACGCTATCTTTGAAAACGGTCATAATTTTTGTGTGGCTTCCTCATTTTAGTTACTCGATTCCCGATTCCGCTTTCACTAACCATACCTTACTACTGCTACCATTATTCACTACAAAAAAAATTATGGCTGATCCCTCCGTCATAGAAAACGGTGTATAACACGAAGGTGAAACGGCATCGTCACTGAAGCACTTCATTGTCTATAGTGCATTGGTATATGATAGCTTGTACAATGGCTGTTGCTTGCCAGATACAGCACCGCTTGATGTGGACGCATCCAGGTTGACGCCTGGTGGCACATCTCCATACCGACAGCTAAGGTCCATGATCATGATTTAAGCACTACGGTAGCTAAAGTTGTCAAGATATACCTGGACACCACACATGGTGTCTTGCGTAAATATGTCATCAACAATCACATAGTAAACACTGATACTCGATAAGCACTCCTTCAAAGCGTCTTGAAACGCGAAGAGAAACGCGACGAGCGTCGTGTTTTCTCTCTAGCCTAGCCCTTAAATTCACAGGGAAAGCGGGGAACGTGGTGCGACAGCCAGGAGAGCGTCGGAGAGCTATTTCTCGATATGGATGGATGCTATGAGCAAGGCTTCCTGGCTTTCCTCCCTTGGCTGAAGCTGACGCCTCGCGCTTTTATTCTTCGAACATGGTGTTACACATGTCACCGCCCGGTTATAAAGGGGACGCTCATAGTGTCTATCCATTCATCAAAGAGCACTGTGAGAGGATAGCGTGAAAGCTTAAAGGCGCGTCTATGTAGCCTCCGTGATGCGTTTGGCCGTATCTCAGTGGGCTAAACGGCCGCCAGCTAACGTCGCGGGCCGAGAGCTCGTGGGTTCGACTCCTGTGAATGGAACTTCTTTTTTCTTTGCCATCTGATGGCACTCATTTTGCGGACGTATTTCCGTGACGGAAATACGTCAGCAAAATGAGTGCCATCAGATGGCAAAGAAAAATATCTATCAGAAAAAGTTCCGTTCCTAGGAGTCGAACCCACGAACTCTCTTTGTACTCACACTTTCACTTTGCCAATTCACCATTGCCATTTGTCGCCCCCCCCCCCAAAATTTCCGGAGCCCTCCCATACGGCCTTCCTCATAATCCTATCGTGGGTTTGGGACATAAAACCCCTATATTTATTTTTATTTTTATTGATATGACGGGAGGCGTCTGCTTCTGCAGGAGCTTGCTGAGTAGCGTCACGCTGGCCGGAGCTCACCGGTGCGATTTTGACCCCTCCCACACGTAGTCGTGCCCGGCTGCACCTTGTCTAGAACAAAATGGCATCTGGGGCCTGAGTCGATGCCGGGCGATTGGACCTTTGAGACCCTCCGGGCTTGGGAACACAGCTTTTTTGGCTTCGGCTTCATGTACACGGCATTTTCGCATTGACCCGCCCGAGGGGAAATCGGTGGTAGCCTTTTCTTATCTGCCAACCCACAACTTCGTTTTTTCTTTCCCTTTTTGATCTTTCCAGGCTTCAATCTTGGTCTTTCCTCCGACATTCCTTATATATATATATATATATATATATATATATATATATATATATATATATATTGACACATCGCGATGTTGCTTATTTGTAACGCATTCAAGGTGAGATTGCAGAGCGATGAAGGTGCAGAACTGCACGCATCCGCGATTGTTAACGTAACAAATTTAGCACAACTACAGTTTTATTACTGCGCCAACTGTCTGTCGTCATAGCGCACGTTTCGTTTCCGATTCCTCACCATGCACTCATTTCATGATTAACCGCATAACTAACTGCAGGATCTCATCCTTGTCCTAAATCTACGATATCACACTCGTGCGCTGCAAGACAATGACAGCAATGTTCGTTCAGCGATCTCAGTGTTCAGTTATATGCACATATTTGTCAGCTATCACAGTAATTATACACGTACGGAATGAAAGCTTTCCATGTATATGAGTGACTTGTTTTGCTTGCACCTGACTGTATACATTGCTTGTACCATGCAGCTTGGGCACTCAAAATAAACGATGTAAACCTGACATAATGTCATGTTTTCCACATAATGTGGAAAACATGACACTTTTTGAGAATGGCTTCGACGACTTCCTACAAGAAGACACGACCTCGCACGCGGAGCAGCTTCTGCGCAGGACCGTGATGCGCTATGAATCGGTGGAGTAGGAAGCAGACAACATCGCGCGTTGTATCCACTTGTAGCGTGGCAGTTTCGGCGTGTGACGTGGGGTGGTCAACAGCGAAGATGGCCCCGCGGTTACCAGCCAATGTCAGAGGAAGTGGCCCAAACAAATCTAAGTCAACCTGCCAACACGCCCGGTTAGAGAGGTAAATGTTGCAGACCTGCGGCGACAAGTTCCTTAAAGATTTCCGGCTCTTATAATCGAGGCAGGAGCGAACAAACTTCTGCAGGTAGCGCTACATCTCCTGCCAAAAGTGCCGCTGCCGAATGAGGTGCTAAGTTCTGTATACTCTGAAGTATGCACACTGCGGATAAGTATGGGACGAATCGCATGTTTCAGAACGCAGACTGCGGTATACTGCTGGTAACCACTGGCAGCCATCGGCGTCCTAATTGCGTCGCTGAAGTAGGTCGTCGCGAATGCCGATATGGTGGACTTGACGACGCAGCGCGTGAGTGGTGAGTGTTGCGGGCGGATGAGTGAGTAAGTCTATCAGCGAGATGATCCATTGACCCTTGCGCTGTTCGGTAGTGATCGTTTGAAGGTCGGTAGAAGAAACGGCAAGGTGAGATACTGGGCAGTGGGCATTGCTGTCGGGCACGGGAGAACGCGACAGGGCGTCAGCGTCAGCATGCTGGCGTCCGTTGCGGTACAGCACGCGGATATTGTAGTCCTGCAGGCGAATTGCCCAGCGGGTGAAACAGCCTCAGGGATCATTCCATAACAACAGCCAGCATAGTGTGTGGCGGTCAGTAACGAAATCAAATGAGAAAACATACATAAAATGTCAGAACGTTGTGAGGGCTGAGATGATTGCCAGGCATTCTTTTCCCGGGATGATGTAATCGGTCTCGCCTTTAGTACGACTTCCACATACTACGACATATTCAGGAAATCCTGGCTTGCGTTGCACCAGGACAGCGCCTATGCCAACACTGCTGGCGTCCGTGTGTACCTCTGTAGGGGACGTAGAGTCGTACTGGCGTAGTGTGGAAAGTGACATCAACAAATGACGAAGTTTTGCGTATGCGAAATTGAGGGCCTCGTTACATCTGAAGAGCTTCATCAGTGGCGATATTATACTGGCGAAGTTCCAAATTAAGCGTCGAAAATAGCAACGCAGTCCAATGAAACTATGCAATTCTGTGACGGACGTAGTTCTTGTGTGGTGTGCATTCTTTTTGTGTCTTGGCTACGCTGACCGTCATGAGTATGTTCCAACTAGCCCAATTCGCTGCATTATCGTAGTGCTAGGGAACTCGGCTACGGCCCGAAGCTAGGATGCATTGGGGAGGATTCCGTCCTTGCACACGGCATAGCCTGGTATTATCAGCGGCCAGTCTTAGAAGTGGCACTTCTTTGGATTCATTTGTAAGCAGGCGTTGCTCAAACGACATTAGTAGGCGCAATTTCCTGTGACGTAAAATGCGCTTACGCTAACGTCGCTTATGAGGTCCTTCTTGATGCACTTGAAGACGTCGGCGTGGAGACCGACTACACGCGTGGATAGTCAGCTGCCTTAGCGGACGTACCATTATTATCTCGATGTCTGAACTCGACACGGGCCGGTAGCCCATAAGCCATGGATTCCCACAAGGCGTGGTCATCAGCCCATACTTTTCAGCATTACCCTCATTGGTGTGGAAGCTGAGCTCCCTGACATTGTCAGAATGAGTTCGTACGCGGCCGCTTATGCATATGGACATCGGGAGCAACGCATTCACAACTGCGGGCAAGGCTACGACAAGGCACGTCAATAACATCAATGTACTTGCGTCGTCAGGACCTAAAAAATTTATTAGCGAAATGTGCCGCATTGGCGTTTACAAAGAAATCAATAATGTGGTACCCAATCTTCGCTGACGGAGCAGTGATTCCTGCTTTTACGCACTACCGATATTAAGGCGTCATCACTGACCGCAACCTATCCTGGCCGAAGCATTTGAGTGCGCTATAGACCAAACTAGTTCGTCTTGTAGACATTCTTCGTGCTCTAGCAGGATTAAGATGGGGCGCCTCTGTAAAAGGTTTTCTGCAGTTGTACCAGGCATTGTTTGTGGGCTATATAGGGTACAGCTCACCTGTGCTTTCGAGTATGCGTGTAGTGTGCATTTGTACTTTGAAGTTGTTGTACTACGGGTTTGCCACGTCCGCGAGATAGAGCAGCAAGTCGCTCAGTTTGTCTGCCTTTTTCCACTTATTGGTTGCCCTCACGCACTCGTAAATCGCGAGCCAGTCGCGCACATTGCTGCCATCAGCGCCACTGAAGACAAGTGAGTCGTAGTGACTACGTAAGCCGGAAGATGTGGTCTGTGTAGATGCCAAGTCATTAGCAGCTACAGAGAAGCTGAGGCAAGAGCCGTCGTGTAATCATGATATATCGTGTTCTCTACTTCTTCTTTGCTTTTTCTCGTTGGCTGCGCTTATATATGCTCTTTTCTGCGTCTTGCCTTGCCCCAGAAGTGATGGGCATTTCCAGGTGATGCAGAGCTTGAGCCGATATTTCAAACACTTTTCTATATTGAATCTCGATGGTGCAAGCCCGTACCAGTCCATCACGACCAGGGTATAATTCTAGTATTGGAGCGAGCGGCCAAAAACATCGATTCTTTCTGTAACCTTGCAGTAGCACAACATCGCCTACACTTAAACTGTGGTTAGATCCTATCGGATACTGAAGCAAAGATCGCAATTCCAAGAGATACTCATTTCTCAAACTTTGCCACAGATGATTCAGTAGCCCCTGTCCATGCAATAGCTGCCTGATAGCACTATTGCTAGTAGTATGAGGCCAGCTTGAAGCTTCAGATATGCTGGCGTCCCAATGGGCTAGCGTTAACTCCCGACGAGCAAGTCAGCCGGGCACAGCGCTGACAGTTCCCCTGCCGTCGTATACGTGGATGTCATAGGACTGGAATTGATCGCTGCTTCGACTTGTAGAAGTAATGTCATCAACGCTTCGCTTCCTAGACCTCTTTTCCCGAGAACTTTTCGAAGAGCTGACTTGATCGACCAGATGAGCCTTTCCCAGCAGCCACAGGGCGTTGGGCACAAAGAATTTCCACAATGTTGGGTGGATGGCGACAACTGCAGTAAACGGAGATGTCAGTGCGAGGCACTCCTCTACGAGCAATAATCGTTCTGAAAGCAAGAATAAAACTGTGCGATGAGAGGTACCCCGTCACGTCTCAATATACCGCTCTTCTTGCGCAGGCAATTAGCACAATGTAACTTTTGCTACATTGGTCCTCTCTCTTGTCAAATTTCATGTGCAACGGGCCTCACGGCAAAATAATAATAAAACTTGTGATTTAACGTCCCAAAAGTGCGATATGATTATGAGGGACGCCGTAGCGGAGGGTTCTGGAAATTTCGACCACCTGGGTTTCTTTAACGTTCACCTCAATCTAAGTACACGGGCCTCAGACATTCTAAGTACACGGGCCTCAAACAAGGCCACAAAAAGAAAGAGAGAAAGAAATGAAGAGCGAGACAAATATAGAGGTACAAACAAACAGAAAGAGAGATAATAAAAGCATAACATGGCCTTGAATAGTACAGTATAGCAAGGGGGTGCGAATGGAAACTGAGGGTGAGCAGGAGAGAAAGACATAGAAAGACATATAGATAGAAACAGACACAAAAAACGATAGAAAAAACAGACAGCAAGATAGAAAGAGAGAAATATAGAAAAATAAAGAACGAGAGAGAAGGAAACACAGAGAGAGCAAAGATAGAAAGAAAAAGAAAACGAGAAACAGAGACCGAGAGAGAGAAAAGAAAAAAAAAGATTGAAAGAGCGAAAAAGAGAAAAACTGTATGGTGAGAGAAAGAAACAAAAAGAAAGAACCAATGATAAAAAACGGGAAACAGAGGTAAATTGAAAGACATAGGGAAGGAGAAAAATAAATAGAAACAAGGAAGGCCACCCTGCCCCGCTCTTCCTTCAGGCTTGGCGCCACTAGAGCGAAGCTACCTTAAATTTTTTCAAGGAGCAAACCACAATTCTCTTCCAGCCAATATGAGGTTGAGTGCTTCCTCAAACGGCACGAAACCCAAATTACAAATGTCATATAAAATGAAGGTAACGTTATGCTCATATAAAAATGAGGTCTGTTTTATTGGTTTTGTTTTTCTTTCTTGCGCCGTTTCTTTTTTCTTTTCTCCTATCACCCTTTCCTCTATGCTTAGCCCTCCCGAAGAAGCAGGCTGGCGTCGTGCCCATTTTGGTGGCAAATGCCAGCCTGTTCCCTCCATGTTTCCTCTGTGTCTTCGTGTGTTTTGTGCATCCAAAGTAAGCAAATAGGTTCGTTGAGGAAGCGTGCTCTTTTCTTCTAGGTATGTGCCATAACGATGAAATAGGATGACAAGGAGAACCCCTACCAAAAAGTATTTTAGGATACCCGACATTTCGAAGCTTGACCGGCTTCCTCTTCAGGAGTGAGAAAGCCCAAGAATCTACAGTGTTTATGTGCGCCGTCTTGCTGTGCGCGCGAGGTTTGCCGAGACTTGACGCAAGCCTTGGCAGTAGAGGGAAGGCAGTGCCCCCATGATACGGTTGAAGTTTCCCGCTGTCTGTTGCATGAAGAAAGTAATCCGTGGTGTCAGTACAAACGGCTACAAAAATGCACTTATCCGCAGAGCCTTCCACAAAATAAAAAACGGGGGAAACGGGCCATCAGCGTCACCGCAAAGACACCGCCTATCACATTCCTAAATCGCGGGCGCCAGTCAGACAATACCCGTATACTAAGAAAGGCAGGAGTCGACCTCACCCTCAAGCCGTCCACCACCAGCGGAAACATGATCCCTGGGCCCAAAGACCGCGCACCTGTGGAAATAGGGCAGGGCATTGTGTACAAGTTTGTGTGCGCCGACTGCTCCGCCTCCTACATTGCGGAAACTAAGAACTTTAAAGAAACAATGCCGCAGCACTGACGCGACCTCCGTCCATTGAACACTCAGTGGAGCGCAGCGGCAGATCTCTGCGAGCAGTGTGACCACCTCGTGAACGTCGACGCTGCGGTGTTCTTGCAAACCGGAAGCAACCTTCGCCGGCGACTCCTCCTGGAATCTTGGCGCATACCTCAGATAGCAAGAAACATCAACCGTACCACGGGTACACTGCCCTCCCTCTACTGCCAAGGCTTGCGCACGCACGTCAAGAATGCCCATACAGGGTGTTTCAGCCAAAAAGCACCAAGTATAAAAACAGTAAACTTAGGCGCTACGCGTCTCCAATAAGCGCAGTATTGCTCTGATCCATATAGTGCACGCCAGAATATATGTTCCAATCCGCCAAGCTCGGCCATTAACAAAGATTTCTTATGGTGGGACACCACCTTCGACAAAAAATTTTACAGTTGTATTCCAAGTTGCTGCTACCAACGCTCGAGGGCAGGGGCCGACCGCAGCCGCGGCTGTGGTCACTGCTGCGGATCGGCTGCGTCGGCGTCGCTGCCGCTGGGAGGCGGCACTCACCAGCGACGAGCTGACTGATCAACTTTGGGCCGTCCTGCAAGCCGAAGATGCCGCCCGGGTCAAAGGACTTCAAGCCGTCGCCTGACGCCGTCATCATCGAAGGAGGGTGCGACCGGACCGGGGTTAACCGCCTCTTCCCCCACCTCGCCCGGACTTTTAATATAAAGTTTATTCATTCATTCATTGTAATCCAAAAGTAATATTTATAGTTTTGGCTTGTAGGGCTTAGGTAAACTTTAAAACGATGAAATTCATAAAAATTCAAATATTAAAATTTATAACAATCAAAATGTGCAAAAATATGCATGTTGCGCCAACAGTCGTAACTAGGAAATGGTTGTGGCGATTCGAACGCGACTTGGTAGGCATGTAGTGAGGACACTATTGTGAACATCTAACCTCCACGATCACCACATCTATAAGCTAAGGTGCGCTATCATAAAAATACTGATACATTTCATATTCGGCAGGTTTGTTTTGCATACTATTGGCTATAGCACAAAAATTACCGCTCGTTTTCAATCATTCTGCTTGAATCTACTGCTACGATAATAAAAAAATAGGACGCAAAATTTCATCTGAAAATATTTATTAGAAGGAAAGTCTTCACTGTTCGCATAGCTGCAGGATGCAAAAAATCATGTTTCGAGAAAAATGGCTTTAAACAATTGAACGGAATCTCCATGAAATAAAGAAACATTAAATATGCCTGAAATTCATCAGGATCTTAGCTTGGGGCTTCCTTTCATGGGCAGAGCCTGCTTTTGAGCGAGCTGAAGCATGTTTTTCTTTTTTCTACCTCGTTTGGCGTCTCCAGCTGACTTTCATCCACGTGCTCCGTAGTGGGTCCACACTTGGTATATTGAACCCCAAACTTGTGCTAATGCTTCTTTTAGGGGCGAACCTCCTCTTTAGCCTTGTCACGCGTCCGGCGTAAGGCGTAACCGGCCGTATCCCCCGAACAGTATCTCCCATCACCAATCCTTTGCAAACTGCCCCCTACTTCGTATTTGCAAACATCCCACTATGATCCATCACCGAACCATTACTTCACCGACCATAAAGCCGCTATGAAAAAACTTACACCATCTCCCGCTAAAGGAGACCATAAGGCGATGCGAAGCCGGAGCACTTGCACGATCGCGTACCGTTGGCGTTCGTCGGGCATGCTATACTCGCGGACAACTTTTCTTGGCAATGAAGCGAAGGCTACAGAGCCACAATGCACGTATCCTACCGCTAATGAATGTTGTCCCACAATTGCGTCCGTATTTTCTGCATGAGATATATAAAATACTCCTTCATTTTCTACAAGTAGCTCTTTGAGGCGGAACGCAGCGCACACAAGCGAGATATTTGCATTTCTTTTACTTTCTACGTTGTCAGTTTGCATTTTTGCGTGCGTGAATAAGTCGCGCCTTTTACCCGTACCTTAGACGCTTAGCAGCGTTTGCGTCGAAATGCAACGCTTGCCATCACTTTCCACGGCGTTACGAGACGCGTGCCAAACCGGACTACTTCGCGTAGCAGTATATGTGCAGACGCTCCGCCCCCGTAGCTTTCCCTTCATTGCCAAGAAAAGTTGTCCGCGAGTATACCGACCTCGCGTCGTGGAACGCGAAGAGTGACGCTACGCGCGTCGTATCTTCTATCTAGCCTGGCCGTTAATTCTCACAGGGCGAGCGGGGAACGCGGTCGACAGGCGGGCGAGAGGGGGGCAGCGTAGGAGAGGAGAGAGAAGGGGAGGGGACGCGCATGCGCTCGAGCTCATCGCGGCGTTGCGCAGGAGAGAATTTCGGCATGTCTAGCCCGCGTTTCAGAGGAAGAGTGGAAAGGGGGAGGGGAGAGGGAAAAGTGGAGAGGGGGATATGGAAAATTGGAGAGGTGAATGGGAGAGGGGGAGTGGAGAGGAGGTGTGTGGAGAGGGTATGCGCCTGCGCAGTAAGGGTAGTCACGCCGCACACCACCACCACAGGATTGAGCTCGGCCTTAAGATACTTCGCATCTAAAAAAGGGGAACGGAAGCCACCTTTGCAAAGTGCCCACTACATCGTCTTTGCAAACATCCTACTACGACCCACCACTGATCCATTACTTCACCGACCATAAAGCCGTTATAATGAAGGGGGAACGGAAGCCACGTCTAGCTACCACTTATGATTCATAAAATTTCTTGTATAAATATATACAGTGTTTGTCACGTCTTTGATGATGTACTAGGCTATCGTTTTGATTACTGCTAGGCCAAACCACTGAAGATTTCACGGTGTAACCATGATTGCTTCAGGAGCTTCGCCCAAGCTCTTCATCATTCACGCGTGGATATGTTGTCAATTTTTTTCATCCTCTACTTCGCCATATGCATGGAATACTATATCTTTCTCCTTGAAAGGAAGGAACTAAGCCATGGCGTACCAAAAAGCACAGACAGCCGAAAAAAAACGCGTGCAACTTACACAACAGAGTGCCGCAGCCGTGCAGTGGAAATTTTAAAATAAATAGAAAACATCAGGTCCCACAACCTTCAAAACATGTGTAGACAACTTAGCATTACGTAATATGTATAGGAAAATACATTTATGACGAAATGGCAGGTATTGTGGAATCGGAAACATTCAGTTTTGGTTTCGGATGCGTCTAGAAGGGGTTGGAAAAATGGTCATCACTTTCGAACGACTCAAGATAACTACATATTTCTTTTTGCTAAATATTCTTGAACAGCCAGGAAGCATAAAAATGTTAAAGTAAAAAAAGTGACTTTTTTCAGAAAATGTGTTTTCGAATGTGGTGACCTATCTTAATGAACTTTTTCAATGGTAGCTCTGGAGAAAAATCTTCAGTACAGAAGTTGTAGCGCTTCTTCAGAAAGATCGAATTTTGCCATTTCTGGTAAGATGACTCCCCTTGTTAATTTTTCGTCTTTTCTATAAAGCGCACGAATTTCAAAAAAACGCCACGTGACTGCCAGCTAGCGCGCGGTGCTTTTAGTGCCCTCAAACTTAAGTCCAACGAATTATCGAAGGCTGCTCAGCCATGAAGGTCGATTGAACAGGCCGCGGTGACTGCGATAAACGTCAAGTAACGGTAGGGCCGTTCCGCTAAAAAAAGCTTCGACGAGAAAACGGTCACCACGTGCGAATGCGATAAGAGACCGCAGGCGCTGTACATCCAGAGCCTTTCTCGCCTCTGTAGAAGCCGGTGAGGCTTCGAAACGTCGGGTAACATATTTTGCTTGGAGAGTTTTCTTTTCCCAATATTTCGAGAGTGTTTTACAAAAAAGTGTTCTTATATGCGCAAGTGCTAGCCAAAATCGGTTCCAATGTTCTAGCATGAGTTTGCTGACCTCTTCTTGTATAGCAAGGTTATATTATTATCGTTAGTCAAACAGTTCCAGAGCGACATTTATGTAAAAACGCAAGACAGGTAACTTTTGTACGACATTATAGGGATCGAATACCAGACTGACTAATAAGGGAAGTGACGGCGTCATGTCTTCGAGAAATGTAATAACATTAGGCATTGCCCGCACATTCAGACTTCTGCAAACCTTTTCGTATCCCAATCCTCTGTCTCTCATAGGATTTATCCTGACTACTCACAGTCGTGCCCCAAATGTACTCATGACTCATGCTCTTTTTATCACGCGCTCTGGCTGTGCCCAGCCCTTACCGCCTCTCCACCCATCACGAAAGAGCAATGGTAGGAATACCTGAAGATCAGCAACCTCCACACTCCACTCCAGGCCGTCCACAGGGCCCACGACATCGCGGTGGGACTATGACTTCCGATCACATAGTATGCGAGGCCATTTACTAGATGTTTGGAGAATTTCCGGCTCTCTAGATCTGAGTTCCAAAGAACTGAAATAAAGTTCTTGTCATGTCGTGCCTCTTTTGTAGACATGTTCAGTTTGTACAATGTCGCCTTTTTTGTGCAGATTCCATACAAGTGAGGTGTATTCAAGCCTAAACCTAACGCAAGCGTAATATTAGGTTGCGCAATATTAAGCTTCCTCCGAAGGAATCACATCGTCTTTAACGGTGATGAACATTTTGATGGATAAGTGTAGACCAGAAAATTTCATTATCTACGTGACACCACTTGTACTTGTCAATCTCTAATACAGCGAAAGTCATGAGCTATACGTACTAGGTTGTTTCTTTCTTTTTAGGCGTAGTAGAACGTTTTTTATGTGAGAAGCTTTTTCTAGCGAAACTAATGCACTTTGACCGCTTCTATGTACGTACCTATCTATCTAGCTGCCTACGACTAGGCACTATCCTGCTCATCTGCATTAGCTGTGACATACCAAAATTGCATAGCTGAGGATCACTGTATGACGAACACGATTCACTGGTCATGACATGAATTATTCAAAATGCCAGTCGCGTCATAAAACCCTCTCGCTCAGTCACGTGTGGCATATACCCACATACCCTAGCTGATGTTATGCGGGCATGCGCCACAGGTAATACAGTTTCAACCAACACATTAACAGTGAACATCCCTATTGAAAATCGTGGGTTGGTGGATGCTGGAAATCTTGGTGGACATGGTGGAAACAATAGTGGACAAGGTGGAAAGAATAGTGGATGTGGTGGAAGCTGTGGTGGTCATAATGGCTGATGATGGCGAGAGTGGAAAAAATGGTGGCAGATGGTGGTGGTGGTGGCGAGCTTCTTTTGGTGTCAAGTGGAAAATGCTGGCTGATGGTGGCGAGCAAAACATGTTTTGGTGGATGACTTGGTGAACAAGCTGGATGACGATGGCAGTATGGAAGCATGGTGGATGACGGTGGCATGATGGAAGTGAACGTAACATTATGTGAAGTCGCTGTCAGTTCTAATGTTTTCCTCTTGAATGTGCAGAAATGTATGCAGTTCAAAGAAGCCAATACCGATAATTAGGCTTTCCAGCGCTATTTTTTTTATTCATGCGGCGCCAATAACCGCCACAGGTTTTCTGGAGCACAGCAACCGTGAATAATTACATTTTACGCACGTACTTATCAGGTTTACATCCGCGATGTGCTGCTGCATTTTGATGTTTAGAAGTCTAGAAGTATTGGTGTGAACAGCGACAGTAACTGTTACATCGCCGCGCATTTGCTGAGAAGTAAATGAGTCCATCGGGGAGACCAGAAAACAGCCTCCGCTTGATACCGTTACGCTTGAAACGCAACTCTGGCAATTCTTGCACACTCACTTACCT
Organism: Rhipicephalus sanguineus; assembly: GCF_013339695.2. Lineage (NCBI taxonomy): Eukaryota > Metazoa > Arthropoda > Arachnida > Ixodida > Ixodidae > Rhipicephalus > Rhipicephalus sanguineus. The sequence continues at coordinate 110,055,854 of NC_051183.1, forward strand.
CAGCGGCACTTTAAGGTAATAGTGAAAACGCATGCAAAGCTAAAATGCACAAACTTTTACCTTCGGCCTGCGTCGAGATAAGCCCCACGAAGTATGACTACCACCATCATATTCTACCACCATGATTGCCACCAAAGATTAGGCGTAGCGTAGCGACCGAGTCCGTCTACGTGTTATCGGCGCTTCTGGGTTTCAGGGTACACGATTCCGATGAGTACGACTGACTTTAGAGCACACCTGTGGCATCGGCTAACCTAAATGAAGCATTTTTTTCTTGTGTACGGTGTCCGCACAAGAAGCGATGAGCATAGATGCGACGCGCTTCCAGCAAACGCCTCCGTTCACCAACCGCCGCCGGTCGCACTCGCCGGCGCTTCTCTGACACGTATGCGAGAACATAGAGTTGTCAATTCGTGCGCCTTACTGAACCAATATGATGGCATATTTTTCCAGCGCACTGCACTTGTTTTGGCCCAGCTGTTATGCCGTTGTAGCTAATGATACAGCGTCAGATCAGTGCGCTGGCACGGCTGCGCTCTACGTTGCGCGAAAAAACAACAACAACACAGTACTCAATCAATTGTACGCGCGCTGCGCCATACTATCAAGGAGGTATACCTACAGCTCCGACTCGACAAGCGTCTTTACCCTCCTCCTCATCCATCGCTCACTCTACTAGAGGCTCGAATTCTACGGCACATCCAAATTAACTGCCTGATCACCCCCTCTCGCCTTTTTCTTTATAAATATAGATCGGACATCTGCTGTCCCAATTGCCCATCTACATATGCAGACCTGCCACACTGCCTTTTCTACTGCCCAACTGCTCAGCAATCCAGCTCTTACCCTCCCACTTCCCTTTCCATCACCACCTGGCTCGACTGGATCGGCGCCGAAGGGGAAGAAGAACAGCGTCGACTGATCGCGCAGGCAGTCGAAATGCTCGGCCTATGAATTTGGCTGAATAAAAGTCTATTACTACTACTACGCGCGTATTTATCGAATGAGATTAGAGTCGACAGAAAGCCTCTCCACATGTCGCACTTTGGAAAAAGCGAGAAACGGCTATTAAAACTTCGCAGTAACACCCGGTTGACTATACTCGCGCTCCTCGCTCCACTTGACATATTTCTTTGGAGTTACGTTGTGAATTCTAAAAGAAAGTTAGCGCTGTTGCCATTATCGACGTGTCATTCGTTACCGGCAGCAGTTTGTTTGCGTTTAACAACTACGCAAATTTTAGTAGGATGTGAAGATCGCGTCTGTCTCCAGTATGAGACATACAAAGCTGAAGCCAAACGGTGTATTAGTATGTTGACTAGTCATTTTGCAAGTCGCCAAGCAAGTGTCAGCGTGGCGTAGTCTCGAAAAAAGAAGAACCGTGACAATTCCCACCCCGTAATCCGTTCATTCTTGCAGGTTACACTTGTTGATTGCTTGCCAGACTTAGTTGTCTCATCAAACTTCTCCGAACGCCCGTGTTTGTGGGGATTCATGCAGGAAGTTTACCTCGCAGTTCGGTTCCTTAAAGCTCGCTTTTCCATGGAATACCTGTACACAGTCTCGCGCAAGGTACTATATAAGGATTTACTAACTATGCTCTTCCCGCCTCCGTTGTACCGTTCATTGTACTCCGATCTTTCAGGCCACGATGTGTTGAAACGTGTGCGCAAAATGTATATTCCTCCTAATTCAAAGAGATTTTTCTATAAACTCCACTCTGAAACACTTCCGGTAAGCACATGGTTGAAAAGAAAAGGTATTTTTGTCTCTTCTGTTAACTGCCGTCTATGTGATGTGCCGGAAACAATAGAACATTGCTTTATTAGCTGCAAAGACGCTATTCTGTTCTGGGATGTCCTTCAGAGAGCACTGCAGAAACGTTTTGTCGTCAATTCTCACACCATACGTTATCTTATACCAACATCGCTTGATGAAGTGCCATATGATATGTTTTTCCTCATGGGTATGCATAGCTTATGGAAGACACGTATGCAGGACCGTAACGCAGAACCCACCATTTCTTCAAGCATGCACTTCATTCGCATGACTATTCAGCTAAAGGACATTTATGATGACCTGGACTTTAGACCGGACTGGTACCCCCTCTTGGTGAGGTGCTCGGCCTCACCACCTTTCTAGTATAACACGATGTGAAGAACTCTCACCGTTATACTGCACGTTGTGTTAGCCATCGAGTGTGCACTTAGTAACGCTTGAGCGCATATTGTCGCTATGTGATTGTACCTTTGCTTGCTTTATTTGTGCTATTATTGTGCACTGTAATACTAAGTGTGATAAATACCATGAAAGAAAAAAAAAAGTCAGCGTGGCGTAGTCGTACAGTACTCGGCTCGGGATCCGCAGGTCGGAGGTTCGATTCCCGGTGGCGGAAGTTTTTTTTTGCATATAATTTTTTTTACTTTTTTTGTACTAGTGCTTTTTACATCGCCTTCAATACAATTATTTATGTGTGACGGCTAGGCACGATGGTGCCGACGCTGTAGAGCCGTTTTACGCTCCGTCGTTCTCCAGCATCCATCATACGCCAGCATCCAGCATACACCACGTGCCACCATCTTCCAGCACCATAATCCACCATAATGGTGGATGGTGGAATCCACCATTCCTCATGGTGGAGGAATTTTCAATAGGGATGCACATTGAAACGCAAGGCAAGTGAGGGAGCTTAAGCCAGAACGCCCTGGAAGACGCTCGGCTACCATCCACTCGTCCATGTGGTCCACCAGATTGGCGCAGTGTTCCCTTCATTTCTTACAAGTCTTACGCTTACCGAGGATAACGTCCGATTGATTGACAGCCGCTTTGTAATAAGCGAAGAAGCCGCCGCTAAAAGCCCTGAAGGCATACGGCCATACTACAACAATGCGGACGTCGACTGCTATAACGCAAATTGCCTAGGCGCTGCGGACGACGTGTTATGTGATGCCGTATTTATCACATAACCGGCTACACAACGTCCAGGTACGCAGACATCCCCTGGCCAAGGTGGCCAAGATGGACGTAAGCGACATGGGTGGCCTGCCGGCCTCAATTTGCCTGATTGCGTTGGCACGCACTACATGATCAAGGCCAACATCGACGCGGCCTCGTTAATGGAAGCATGGACACCTTACGGTACATGGAGCGTGAAGAACATGGCGACCTCGTTTCCGGTGAGTTTCCGGTGTCCATAGCAGGCATTGTCCTCCCATCCAGGTGGAAACACATCACCACCGCACACCCCTTAATACAATTGAAGTGGGTGCCAGTGGGACTGTGAACCACCGCAAACGACGATATACGCCAGATCTCGTTTCCCCTCAATTTCGCGTCCGGACACCTTTTTTGCCTCACGCAAGCAAACGCTATAACTATACATAAGTCATAAGGGGCCACATAGGCCCAGGCAGTCTTAGAATACAATAAGCGATATTAAGCTACAGTCACCTTCCTACCGTATGTTTTGCATAACGTCAATTCCCTAGTACGTGGAATCTGCACAATTTTCTTAGTGTTAGTATGAAATGAGCTGTAGTCATTACTTCATGCACTATTCGAGCCAGGCTATTCAGGAACCTTTCCTAATTTTACTACAGCAGACAAGCGACAACTGGGCTAGCAGGATTTGTCCTGTGTCAGATCAACATTTTGATGATGTGGACACCACTGGCATCATTCCACTTTACAGGATATCTTTCACAACTTTTGACAATGAAATAGCAAGTTTTTAATTAGCCAACAGTTTTAAATCAGTTACAACATTGCCCAAAGGATTCACTCAGCGATTTTTCGTCTACTCGTTGGACCTATCTCTAGGTTTCTTTTGACGGCTGCTGAACAAAGGAAGTCTTTAAAGCATCACTAGTATCATTTAGCATCTGCTTCGTACAGCCCTTCGCAACACTGGAGTATCGCAACACTGGAGCACGTGCGTCGAATGCAACCTTGAGCATCATCTCCCATGGCGTACCGCCACGTGTGATCATTATGGAGGTCGCAATTCGACCGCCGCAGCTGCACCAATGTTGTCGTCCTCGATGCGAGGCCGATGTCGCACTCGGGTGTGATTTATTGCTTGTCATAGTTTCATTATATTTAACACTCGTGGTATCATCTGTATTTCCTATTAGCGAATGGTGCGCATATTAGCACGACCGCTGAAATTATTTGAGTTTAATTGCAACTGGGTTGCGAGGGTAAGCAGGTGATAAAACCTGAAATTAGCAGTTTGGGGTGAACCTGCCCACCTCGTACACATGGCAGCTTCATAGCGGGCAAATAAGATGGAATATAGTTGGACAAAAAACCGCGGAGCGAAGCCACTCGAAAATGCTGTCAGTGAATAAAAATTCTTGACTAAAACTAACTCTTTGATTGCGAAAAGTGGTAAATGAAATGGCGTGTATATCTAAAGTTGACATTATATACCCCACAAGCAGTTATGGTTGAAACAAAAATCAGTGCTTCAATAAAAAACATTTTGTATGAGTGTAAGGAGAAGTTCAGTGAAACAAATTTGAACCTCTTACAATAGTATATACAATCGTACAAATATATGGCGCAGATCCTGTAAAGGCAGAACATAAGTTTTTACGTTATATTCTTTATGAGCCTGAGTTCATGGTCTAGGTAAGAAAACTACAGTATTTGTTTGTCACAGAGGTGCTAGACAAGTTCATACTCTATTGGAAACCCAGTGGCGCTGTCCCAGTGCCATACATGATGATTGGACAAGTGTGGCGCTGGGTACTGGGAGGCTGGCACGCTGCATGAGGCACGTTGGACGCTGGCGCGCTGCACACTGGGACACCCGTTACGGCCCAAAATCAGGCTTTTAATTTGTTTTTAAAAATTGTGGTACTGTCCAGATTATAATTAGGGTTGAAGGACGAGCACTGCGACAAAAAAAAAGAAAAACGAGCGAACGAGCGGGAGTCGAACCGACCACCTCGACGCACCATACATGCTGAATGTGACCCGTTACCGCTACGCCACACTTATAATTTTTTTCTTTTTTTTACACCACACTTAGAAGGTGAGAGACGACCTCTTTTTTTCATTACGTTATAACTAATTTCGGTAGCAAGTATTCTCATTTTGATCAGGACGTCTTGAGGGGCTAGTTGGTTCATACTATGCAGGAAAATTTGCGCTAAACTAGAAAAGGACAACACAAAGAAGGAACCCTTAGACAGATCGAGCGCACACTACCAACTGTTTTTATTGAACGTAGAGCATCAGTTAAAATAGGGAACCCCGAACTGCGCAGACACCCCGTGGCTGCGCATAGATGCACAGACACATCGAGGAACATCACGTGTTAACGCACATTATTCATCAAAAAAGACACTTCTGCGCCGTAGAGCGCTACCGAGGCCTCACTTACACAGCTATCTTTTTTCCCCTTAATGAAGAATGCTTCCAAAACCTCCCGCGCACACGTGTTTTTGCTACGTCCAAGTATTTTAGTCTGTTGAAATCGTCCTTCGCATCCACAGGCAGCGCAGTGAGCTGGCAAATTCGCCATTTCTTTATTTTTGATTGACAGCTGGTGTTCACGCGCGCGGTCATTTACGCAGCGGCTTGTGTGTGACGGCGGTGGCTGAAACCCTCCTAAAAAAGCTAAAAGGGCGTTCGCGAAAACCGCAGCGGGGGGTCTCGTCCAATGAGCGTGAGAAGCCGATTGTGTTACCCTATATACACCGGGTGACACACAACCTGAAAAAGGTTGCCAATCGCCACGGCGTTGGCATGGTGTTCTCTGCGCCTAAGAAGCTTTCGAAGCTGTGCGCGCGCATTTCGAGTGGCGAAGAGCGCGGTAGCCTGTGTAGCAAAAAGCATGCCAACCCGGTTGTGCAATGCGATGTAGGAGTGGTGTACGAGATACCGCTTTCCTGCGGCAGGTCTTATGTGGGCCAAACAAGCCGCTGCGTAAATGACCGCGCGCGTGAACACCAGCTGTCAATCAAAAATAAAGAAATGGCGAATTTGCCAGCTCACTGCGCTGCCTGTGGATGCGAAGCACGGTTTCAACAGACTAAAATACTTGGACGTAGCAAAAACACGTGTGCGCGGGAGGTTTTGGAAGCATTCTTCATTAAGGGGAAAAAAGATAGCTGTGTAAGTGAGGCCTCGGTAGCGCTCTACGGCGCAGAAGTGTCTTTTTTGATGAATAATGTGCGTTAACACGTGATGTTCCTCGATGTGTCTGTGCATCTATGCGCAGCCACGGGGTGTCTGCGCAGTTCGGGGTTCCCTATTTTAACTGATGCTCTACGTTCAATAAAAACAGTTGGTAGTGTGCGCTCGATCTGTCTAAGTGTTCCTTGTTTGTGTTGTCCTTTTCTAGTTTAGCGCAAATTTTCCTGCATATTCTCATTTTCTCGTTTAGAAACGCAGATTTAGGTCTCTTCGTGCTCGCGACAACCTAACAGAAGATAGCTATAGAATCCCAGGCAGCACGCCGCCATTGGACCGATCTCGGCCCAACGTCGGCAAATGACGGCAGCAATATTGGCCCCACGTCGGCAAATCACGCTCGCGCTACTTTCACCCGCATCGGCCCGACGTCGGCTAGCCGCCTTTGGGCCGACGCGGGCTTGCCGGCTTCGGGCCGACGTGGGCTAGCCAGCGTCGGTCCGAGACGGGCCTGCCGTTATTCAGCCGATGATGGCAAGCCGTCATTGGGCCTATGTATGCTAGCCGATGCCGGCGCGGTGTCGGCCCCGCCGACGTCGGGTAGCCGCCGGCGTGACCGTTTACACCCGTTATTATGTTTTAGCAGTGGTGGCTTACCGTGCGCTAAGTACGGTAGTACTGTACGGTCGTGGTCGGCACGTAGCTAGTTTATATGGAGACACCGGCGGTAGTTGCTCGATGCGTAAAGTAACCAGATCAGGCACGCTGATACATGTGTTGTAAAGTAAAATGGCTGCGTGCCGACCACGGCAGTTCGGTATTACTGTGGTTACTGTACTGTAAGTCAGCAGCGCTAAAATAGACTATTCGCGGCCCAACGACATTCATCGACTGCCATTGGTGCCATATTCAAAAAATGCTTCCTAATTAGAACGACTGCTCCACTGATGTCTTAGTGTACAATTCTGTCGAACCGTGCAAGGCAGAGAACGAAAGTCAATATTGTCTCAAACAAAACTAAATTGATGAAAGGCCTGCTGCACCAACTACGCATACGTCTGAAAAATTAAGGAGCAACACAATTGCAAGGTGATAAACACAAATTTATTCACAGATATGAACACACGCCAGCAGTTCCGGAATAATTATGCCATCAAAGAATATCTAAACATCTATAGATACCGTACCCAACATCTAAAACAACCCCACAGCCACCGTATTCCTCAAAAAAAGCAGGACAATCCTAATCGAGAATGGGATCAGGCGCAAAATCATAGGCGTGAGCAGGGTTCCCCTTCAGAGGGGGGGGGGGCGAAGGTTCATTGCGCCCCCCCCCCCTCCCTATTAAGTCAATGTGTTTGGCAGACCTTGCGCCCACCTCTCCTTAAATGACTACGGGGGCCGGCCGCCCCCCTGCCCCATTGTACGCACGCCTATGCGAAGAGTTACAATCTCTTCAACGTTATGCGCGGCACATTCACTATAAATATTGAAAGAACTAGAATGGGCAAAAATAGGAATAAGGATTAACGAAGAATATCTTAGCTACTTGCGTTTTGCGGACGATATCGCGCTTTTCAGTAACGGTGGTTCCGAATCACGAAAAAAATTCTGGAGATGTAAACGAAGGCAACATTAAAGTAGGATTAAAGACGGACCCGAAGAAAAGAAAGATAATGTTAGGCGGCTTGCCGAAAAAGCGAGATTAGGAATGGCAACTAGACTAGAAGATTGTGTATACGCGTGAGCTAATTACGAGCAGAGGAACACTCCCCCACCTCTCCCCCCCCCCACGTTTATTAAGTTCACCAAGGAACGGTAGGCATTCGCAACACATGGCTGGCAATTAAATTAGCGTTATCCTTTAAGCGGGAATTGCAATTTTTTCAGTGATATCTTAAGGGCCAAAAAGATGGATAAACTGCTGCACGCGACGCGAGAAACATTGCGAGCGGTACCACAAGATCCCATGAACTCTACATCTAAACAAGATAGACACGCACGCATTCCTAATCTAAAGGTAAGATTGTAACAGAAAGGAATCGTGCATAAAAACCACTCACGTGTGCCTGTTCGATCGCTAAAAACACGAGCGAATAAAAATGCAAGCGCACCATATCAGAATACACAAAACACAATAGAGAATACGCGATAAGAAAACAAAAATCTGATGGCACGTAACAGCAGTGAACACGCGGCCTTATATGAGGTGAGCGAGTTCAACATGGAAGCAGGGGGCCACTGGTTTCTCGCTGCGGTGATCTCTGCCGAAAACAATGCCGGAATCCTGCCGCGTATCCGTCTCGTGCACGATTTTGACTTTCCACCACACATGTCCACACACCGCACTTCTTGAAGAATTCTGCTGGTCGGAGTGAAAAAAACCTGCTCCCGCAGCTACGTTTGTCCCTCCGTCTGGACGGCTACCCTACCCTGCCTGGTCAAGCGAGTTTCGCGACAATGGCGCTGAACGAGGGGAAGGGAGGGACGGGGGGGGGGGGGGGTAGAGGTTGAAGAAGACGAAAAAAAAATGCGAATTCTCCCTTCTTGAAAGCACGCCTCAGCCTACCACAATGGTGTGCGATCCCCCCAGCATGTCTATGGGCATGCCTAAAGCCCCTCCATCACGTCTACTGCCGCTTTTTTAAATAGCGCGAAGCATTGTTCCGCCGCCGCCGCCTAGTTCCGGTTCCGGAGTTTCCGGAAAGAAGTTATTGGGCCACCTCCTTCCGCTTTTTCCTTCTATCTTGTTTCCACACACCCGAGACAGCAATTATTTTTCTCTGCTACAGTGAACTAGAATATCTTTACCTCTGCCACCGAGGGAATTTTCGTTCGGTGTTTCTGCGTCGCTAGGGATGCCGCCTCGCTGTTGCGCACCAGGCTGTCCGACGCGATGGAATACCGGCAAATCTCTCTTTTCTTTACCCCTTGGTAAGTATGATGAACAGAGAACAGCCGTCTGACTGCAGCGCATTGGACGACAAGTCATCCAGCCAAAGAAGTCGGCACTGAGCACCACGTAGCGCTTATACACATGTGCAAAAGCAGCATTTCATACATATAACGTACTGCGTGCCGCCTCGCAAACCTACCTTCCCGCGCAGTATAAATATTCCGCCCGTGTCGTCCACTGTTAACTTCTAGTGAGCCAGTGGGGTGAGTAGCGGAATTGTTCATTCTGTCTACGACACACGCAAACCTCGCGTTCGATGACTGCATGGCATAGATGCGGCAACAGACGCAAAGGAGGGTCTTTCATCGACGCTTGACCGACGTCTGAAGAAGCAGCCGTGGAACAGCGATGTTCGAACTTTACATTGCAAAACGATTATATTAATCGGTCACAATGCCCAGTCTATGAGCATTCACACCAGTATGACGTTGCAGGAAGGCGTTTAAGTCACTTCAGGCAGACCAAGCGAGCTTAACTTTACACCAAGCTCGCACACTGAAGCTCGCATTCTTTAATTCGGCTCGCCTTTTCGCCGCATGACGAAGGCACATTTTCGGTGCATCGCACGAAACTTCACACAACACACATATCAAGGAGGTCCTTCCATCGGGCGAGACGCACTCGTGCAGTTGCAATGCCCGCGCACGCATCACATACGCACAGCTGCAGTTCCCATTGATCTCCTAGACGCTTAGCTACATCACCTAGTGTGTGCATTTAGCGAGATCGGTGTACATCAAAGCTCCATTAAAGCAAAATCACGACCGATCCTCCGCCGGCAGGAAGGTTGCGGAGACAGCCGAGCGGCAGGACAATCAGGCGGGGGGTGGGGGAGGGTGCAACCGGGAAACATCATGGCGGCACGTCCGCTTCCGCTGCGGGAGATCCGGTTCAAAGGTAGAGGGAGAGGGCGAGTTGGCGCTACTTAACCTGGTCGGCGGAAAACTCATGGAGGGGCTTTAGGCATGCCGTTTGAGAAAGGCGTTCGTCGAATTCTCAATGCATCACTTGTTGCCACATGTCGCTGCATGAAAACTTTGCGTACACCACGTTGGAGCCGCACTTTTCATCGTATTTCACGTGCCATAATAATACTTTTATGCGACTGTTTCTGAAAGCATGAGGGAAGGAGTCGTTGAGCGAGATTTTTACTTGAAAAAGATATGTATGTCGCAAAATGGACGGCAACGAAGTGCAAATGCGAACTGACAAACACGTGTTTGTCAGTTCGTTAAAGATGGTCAGCGGGCTAGTTGATTTGTAAACATTCAAACGACAAAACGTGTCTACACTTCGCCCGGTCTTTTTTGCACCATACCTATTTTTCTCAAGTAATGAACCAACTAGCTCAGCAACACGCCTTGCTGAGCTTTTACTATTTTCATAAAGTAAAATTATGTGACATCACTGAAGCAAATGCGCTTGTTACGCTTCGCCCAAACACGCGCGTGAGTAAATATGTGTAACCACAGAGATCGGAAACTGTCCGTGTAGTATATGAGCGCTGGCGCCACACATTCAGCGGCTGAAAGGATATAGCGCTATAAATATGATGACAGGCTCGATTTATGCACAGAATTAGTATTCACATAAAACTTCTTCCGCTAAAAGCATTCGTGCGGGAATGTTTGGGTGAATTTTGATGCTGGATACATTAGCGAAGTCGGCCGACCAGTGGTAAAAACATTTACGAAACAGAAGTACTTCGAATTTGGCCCATGAAGTTAATGGTATGTGTTATAACGTTTCAACATTTTTGATAGCGTTGAACAACTGGTCAACAAAGTGGCCATCTAATTTCAGTCAGTTATTCTACTAAAGACCACCTTTTTTTGGTAGAAAAGTGACTGTGCTAGTGATAGTTGTTAGTCATTGTCATAGCAGAAACGAATAAGAGAATGCAAGCTATTCAGTCGGCGATACTTCGCGCCCCGAGTCGTACGTGCGGCATTAGCACGGTACAATATTTGAACTTTGTTATTTGCGCTAGTACAGCAATCCATGTGGCGGTATTCTACAGCTTAAGCTACAAATATTCAAGCGCCTAATGCTCTATTGCATTACGATAGGCGGGCGAGCTGCCGGGCTTCTTCGGCGGGCTAAACGTAGAGCGCAACGTCCAGGTTATTCTCGTCACTGACGGCCGGCAACACGGCGTCCAGCGTCGTTGAGGGGCTTCCGTGAACTAGTTTGAACGGCGTCATAGTGCGCTGTTTCTTACACTGCCGTGTTAACTTCAGGTTATGTGCGGGAGATATTATGGCGTCCCATGTCATGTGTTCGACGTACAGTACATTGCCAGCATGTCGGCGAGGGTTCCATTTAGCCGCTCTGTGAGGCCATTCGCCTGCGGGTGATGTCCGTCGGTGACTTGTGTGGCTCTATTTCAAGATGGTTTGCGTCAGCTCTGCCGTAAAAGCCGTACCTCTGTCGGTGACGAGGACTTTTGGAGCGCCGTGACGCAGGAGGACGTTCTCAACAGGGCATGTATAACTGTGTGAAGGGAGACAAGAAATTTCCAACATCGTCGATAAGCCATCGGCTCCGCCGATGTCAGCTGAAGCACGGCAGAATGAGGGCATGCTCGGCCTAATGTTGCCGGTGAAAACCATCGGCTCGGCCGATGTCGGCGAAAGTACGGCAAAACGGCGGCTAACTCGGCCCAATGTTGCCGGTGAAAGAAATCGGCTAAGCTGATATCGGCGGGAAGACGGCAGAAGGCCGGTTAACTCGGCCCAATGTTGCCAGTGAAAGACCAACATCGTTTGAAGGGCGGCAAAATGGGCCCAATTTTGCCGGCAAAAGTCAACGGCTCCGCCGATATCGGCGCCAGGCTGGCAATGCTGCCCCGATGTGGGGCCGCGCACAGCCGCCGTAAAACCAATATCGGCCCGACGTTGTGTGCTGCCTGGGATGTGTTCGTTGTGTGCTACCTAGGATCAGAACGTCTATCTGGCACATTTGACGTAAAACATATTAGCGTAACCGCAGATGTGTTGCGGCTATCGCAGTGACTCGCTAAGCGGTTAGTCATACCTATGTAGAAAATAACGTGCATCGGAACTGCACACTGAACACTTTAGTTTTCATCACCAATTTTGACATATGTTCGGTCCTCCTTATTTACATAGCACGTACTATAAGCCGCAGCTGTTACCTCTAGCTCAACGTCAAAGCCGAACCGACCATTAGGCTTAGAGCTGTATTCCATGATCACTCTGAAGATCGTCGAACTTCAATTACGAAGAATATAAAAACAGCTCTACTGTAGTTTCTATCATAACAGACTCAAGCGAGGTCATATTTGCACCCTCGACTACACAAATCAGATGCAAAAAATGCCGAGATTGAGCGTTAGAGAGGGTAATTGCTGCCGGTGACATGCAGCTTTCAGCGGTACGAGCCCATTAGGAAGGACTGACTGCCAGAGTCGGTGGATGTTGATTATCAGACTAATAGTAATGTCATATTGTGTTGCGAATAATACATTATTTTGATGTAGTTATATAAACTACATTGAAGACACCCGATCACACCCTTCAGTAAAAGAGCACGCGCGCGCGCGCTCGACAGATGAATGTGTTTAGCGTATACGTATGTCCGTGCTCTCAATAAAATTAAAGCTAGATTTGTGTACGACACAGAATAGAATATTAATTTGCAAATATTCGTTAAATTTTTCTTTCGACATCTCCCGATCTAGTATAAATCTCATACCAAGCCCACCCAGCACGCCTAGTTTATTTCAATGTGCCGGCAGGGTTCCCAGTGGTCAGGCACACACTGTACAGCGTGGGCAGTGCCACCCAGTGCGCTGTAAGCACTGGGTCAAACTGTACAGCGTTCCCAGTGTCTTTCAGCGCACTGGGCGGCACTGGCCACGCTCTAGTCTGTCCCGGCGCCTCCCAGCGCGCTGTAGTACACTGCGACATACTCTACAGCGTTTCCAGTGCCAGCCAGTGCGCTGAAAGCCACTGGGAGGCACTGGAAAAGCTTTTTTTTCGATAGAGTAGCGCGCACGTTCTACATGTTATAAGGAAGTTTACATTTTTGTTCACGGTTATGGCTATATCCGCCGGGTGTTTCGAACATTCCAGAAAGTATAATGAATGCCAACTCATCCCAAGATAGGCGGAACATAGCATTCGAACATCCGCGACCTTGCTCACTTTGCTGTATATTACCTGCGCTTATAAATTATAATCATATTTCTACAAACGCAAGTTTTTAGCAGAAAAATCTTTTCCATGCTTTCAGGTTCCCTTCATAGAAACAGTAGGTTCCCTCGCGCTATTGTATTTTGTTGAGCACCCGCGCTTCATGTATCTCGAAAATGCAACAAAAAAGCCAACTTCGCATTGGAACAAGAAAATAGTCAAAGAGAGCGTATAGATGACCTTCTATATATAGTGCAATATCACAGAAAATGAAAATTAAAAATTGTGTTGAAATCACATCCTGTGTTTTGCCAAAAAGCAGGAAGGTACTGCGTTTCTCCTAGCAACTTGAACAGCACTTATTTTCACATATCTTTAAACGGTCGACTATCAAGGAACTTCCGTTCACACAAAACAGGGCCTCTTTATCATTGACCTAGGATGCGAATACTCACTGTAGTTGCCGCTATCACTATTTTCAATTGTAACAGCCATGCCCCTGAGGTGCTCACACAAGCCAAAATGACTACCGCAACTTTTGCTTTGCTTTGCTATTGTTGCGTTGTAGATTTACAGATGTGCTGTAAAATGCACACTGTGACATCTTACGACTGCGCAAGAATAATATTTATAGTATATGGCGTTTAACGTCCCGAAACGACAATAACATTCTGAGGGGTGGCGTAGTAGAGGGCTCCGGAAAGTTCGACCACCTGGGGTTAATTACCGTGCACCTAAATCTAAGTACACGGTGTTCAAACATTTTCGCCTGCATCGAAAATGCAGCCGCCGCGGCCGGGTTTTGATCCCGCGACCTTCGGGTCAACAGTCGAGTGCCATAACCACTAGACCACCGTGGCAGGGCTTTACACGCCGCAGCCAATATGGAGACTCCGCTAATTTTCGATCAGCTCTAGGTAACTATTCTTAATTGCAACTGCGGGCCTACCATTAGAGCATATTCAAGCTGTACTCATGGAAAACATAAGGTGGGTTCGATTCACCAGCGCCAACTACACCAGTGCTCACGCTGGGAGCAAAACCCGCCTTTTTGAAAATGTGCAAGATATCACAGGGCATATTACTCATTTAGTAAAAAACAAATTGATGAAATCGTGTTTTGTGGTGAAGTTAGTGTTGTTAATTCCCGGTCATGAGCGCAACAGGGAACTCTATGGGTACTGCCGGGGAATAACAACTCCGTCGTTAGATTGGATTGGAACTTCGTAAAAGCTGGTGTCGCTATATATATATATATATATATATATATATATATATATATATATATATATATATTGTGAGCACCATGAGCGGAAGCGTAGGTTGGGCCCTCGTGGTTGATCAGCACGAGGGAGAGAAGGACCAGGCAGAATAGAACAGCCGGCCTAGTCAACAGGCGTTGTGTCTATTTCTCTGTGTCTTTCCTTCGCAATGGCGCAGTCGTCGGAAACAGAGCCTTAAGGCAGAAAACGCCTGTGCTCGTCCGTCCTCAGCTTTGCGGAGCCGCCAGTCAAGGAACGCCGTCCACGCTTCCTAGGGCATGGAAACCGCAAGCCTGCCGACGCAGGAAGCACAGTTCGGCGGGGACGGCGTCCAAGCCTCCTCGACACCCGCTTACCTGCCGGCGCTACAAGCACCGTCCGGGGAAGGCGTACAGGCCTCCTCGGCGACTCGACGGTCTTCTACCGGTGATTTCATTCATCGTGTTGACCACGCTTCCCTGATTGAGGACATCGCCACGTTGATTGCTGCGACGAAAACATATTCCGCCGCCGCAGCCAATGGTTCTCCAGGCGGCTCACCCGACGATGCTACGAGGATCATCCGCGCAGCCACGCGCTTGTCCGAACAGCTTCACAGCTTGGCGCCTTCTAACTGCGGGTTCTCAATCGCCGCCGTGAGTACCGGGGGCCCCGCATTCTCCACGGCCATCGCCCCTGGCTCCTCGCTCAACCTTCCCACGGACGTCATGCGGGCGACATCCTTGCTTGCCCAGGAACTAGACCGTTTCGCCGCGAGAGCCTCCAGATCCTTGCAGTCCACATTAGCATCAGCGGTTTCAACGGAACTACCGGAGTTCCGAGGACTCCAGGATAATGCCGTTCTGTGGATCAAAGCAGTAAACGACCTCGCCGCCCGCCATGCCTAGCCGGATCATCGGAAATGGCTGGTGGCCATCGACCGCCTTCGCGATGCTGCCAAGGCATGGCATGGCTACGAAGGCGTCAAACAACAACCCTGGACTGAATGGTGCGCCAGGTTGACTTACGTATTTCGCCCGCTTTCACATACTTGCAGCCCCTCCCCTACCGACTCACTGTGTACCACTCATGGCAGCTGTGAGACGCACAACATCGACGGTGCATCTCGGGCCCCTACTACCCTGCCCTCCATCGGTGACCGAGATCAAGAGCTTCATCACGATGGTGTAGCTGTGCCCTGCACCAACTTCTCCTCTCCTGAACCCCGGCCCGATGGTACAGCTGTGTCCTGCAGCTCCTTCACAGGAAGCTTCGCGGAACGCTCCGCGCCGGACACCGACACAGGCCGCCAGCTGCACTTGGTGGTCGAGAACTCAAACTCATTGTCGCGACCCACCTCACGACCTTCCTTTCTCGTGACTAATGTGCCTCCAAACCACAGAAGTCGATCACGCGAGCGCTAGGCTTATCTTCACCTTGGCACGTGGACAAGCGGGCTCCTCCGTTTTCCAACACGCTAACCGTTCCCAAGCTGGACGAGCCCATGCCAGCAATAGATATTAATGTGCTCTCAGACCCACCGGAGCTCAGTACGCGAAGTTCATTGCAGTCATTGGCCGAGTGCGCATATGGTCACCTTGCCCTGAGTAAGATCCAAGCTGCTGGTACAAGAGACCGTCCAGTACAGCCTAAGTGCGCCGATGGCGTGACTGATAAATTCCGCAGCGATGCTGTCACATCAATGACTCCGCAGTCGGCCATTCTAGCATATCGCAGACGCGCACCGGAAAGCGCTTGCATGGACGTTCCCATCCCGTTCAAGGATGTCTCTCTGATGGAGGACGGAGAGACCAAAACGCCAACAGACATCAATGACATGCCACTTCGATCCAAGTGTCGCTCTCTTACGACCAAAAAACACGAAGTCCTGTGGCACGCACAGTATCCACATGTGTGTGGCACTAAAGTAGTGAGAATTGATGACGCGGCAGTGCGGAAGCTTGTACAGAGGTTGCGAAAGAAGTGCCAACTGCTCGCGTCGTCTTCCGCCGCTCACCACGTTAGGCCAGAGCGCGACCGAGGCCTTCTGCGACCTCCCCGACACAGCCAGCTTCGCCCCCCAGAATGTTCGGCACCTCTGCAAGACAAGTCGTGGCGTAAGCAAAGCCGACCACCGCGGCACAGTCAATGCCGACCGCCAGACATCATCGGCAAAGCACAAAGGCAAGCCCAGCGGCGTTGTATCGACCGACCACGGCGACACAGTCAACGTCAGCCACCAGAGACACTGTCGGCGGCTTCGTTCATTCGCAGTCATGGCCGAGTGTGAGCACCATGAGCGGAAGCGTAGCTTGGGCCCTCGTGGTTGATCAGCACGAGGGAGCGAAAGACCAGGCAGAATAGAACAGCCGGCCTAGTCAACAGGCGTTGTGTCGATTTCTCTGTGTCTTTCCTTTACAATATATATATATATATATATATATATATATATATATATATATATATATATATATATATATATAGTAGCGAAGCGTTCCTACTCAGTAATGGGCCGTCCTCTCGAGCGCCTTCCCGTGGGTCGTTATGTTCTCTGAGAGCACGCCCCTCGTGCAGAGAGTAGGCCCTGCTTTGACTGTCGCTGCCGTGCGCCGTCGCTGAGTGCCCGTTAATAAACGTCTTGACAATTTGGTGGAGAGTGCTGTGCCCTTTAAACAACTACGGTCCGCATTCGATGCCCTTGGAGCTTCGATCCCGTACCGTGCCTGCTACCATGACTCAAGACGCCGCCCAGCAAACGCCTCCTCTTGCACCGACGCCATGTCCAGGTGTCCCCCGCATCCGCGACCCTCCTATCTTCACCGGCGCGGATGGCACCGACGTCGAGGACTGGCTCGCGATCTACGAGCGTGTGAGCGTCCGCAATAAATGCGACGAGGCAGGCAAACTGAGCAACCTCGTTTTATACCTCGCGGATGTGGCAACTCTGTGGTACAACAACCACGCATCCGATTTTGCTACGTGGTCCGCTTTCAAGACCGCCATCATCGACGTGTTTGGCCGCCCTGCCGTTCGCTAGCTGCAAGCCGAACAGCGTTTACGTGAAAGAGCCCAGCAGTCCGGCGAGTCTTTCACGAGCTACATTGAAGACGTGCTCGACTTGTGCAAGAAGGCCAACGCAACCATGTCTGAAGCCGACAAGATCCGGAATGTCATGAAAGGCATCGACGACGATGCCTTCACCATGCTACTTGACAAAAACCCTCGCACTGTGGCAGAGGTCGTCACGCTGTGCCAAAGCTACGAGAAGCTACGCCGGCAGCGGCTGATGACGCGTCGACCTCCATCACGCGACGCCGATCTCGCCGGCTTGTCGGCCGTGTCGCACCACTCCGTCATACTCGCCCAAATCAAGTCATTCGTGCGGGAGGAAATTGCCCGCCAGCTCTCCTTACTGGCCTTCTCTCACCCGCAGGATGTTGTACAGTCGTCGACCACACTGCTGCCTCCCTTACGCCGGGCTATTGAGCAGGAAATCGCGGAGGTTATGCCGGAATACCACCAGCCCCCTCCGGCGTCTGCGCCGCTCAGTTACGCAGAAGTTGCAGCCAGGCCGCCCCCAGCGCTCCCTGTGGTGCCCCCGCTAACATACGCTGGAGCCGTCACCAGGCCTCAGGCCTTCGAAGCGAGTGTGCCGGCTGCGTACGCCGACATCATCCATACGCCCCGACTGCAGCCCACCATGCAGTCGTCATATCAGCAGCCGCCCCGTCCCTCGCGTCCTGCCACGTAGATGGGACCTAGCCCGGCAAACCGATGGCGCACTTCCGACAACCGCCCGATCTGCTTTGCGTGCGGTTGCGCCGGTCACGTTGCCCGCTATTACAACCGCGTGCAGCCGCCTCGAGTCGGATCAGCCGTCACCAACCAGTCCAGCCGCCCGTATTATGACCCGCTGCCGCCTATGTCACCGACGTCACGCCCAGGTCCATCTACCCGACGTTCACCGTCCCCACGACGCCGCTCACTGTCACCGATGCGGCCTCGTCCGGTCGCACGAGACCAGGAAAACTAGTCGTCGCAGTCCAAGAGGCAAGGGCTGCGACGCTATCGAACAGCCAAAGCCCTCAGCAAAGCCCATCAAACGTAGTAGACGTGTTTGTAGATGGTGTGCGCACATCGGCCCTTGTAGACAGTGGAGCTGCCGTTTCCGTTATGGACGCTAAATTTAGCCGACTACTACGAAAAGTGACGACGCCACTTTCCGGGCTCTCCCTCCGTACAGCCAGCGCTCACAGTATTAACCCGACAGCGGTGTGCACAGCCCGTGTCATCATTCAGGACGCTCTGTACGCCGTCGAATTCATCATAATTTCCTCATGCTCTCATGACGTCATCCTGGGATGGGATTTTCTCGCCCGTCACGCCGCCGTAATTCGTTGCGCACCAGCCGAAATAGAGCTCTCACCATTCTCAGATTTGACGCCGGCGGACAGTCCACCGGCTGCGACCAAGGTACTCGTTAAAGACGACACCACACTTCCTGCAAACTCGTCAACGGCTGTGTCAGTCTGCTGCACCGGTCTCGCAGACGCCGTTGCACTCCTCTCTCCATCTGACCACGTCTTCACTAGAAAAGGCTTGTTGGTGTCATTTGCGACCGTGCAAGTCATTCAGGGCGACACCGATATTTTTGTTACGAACCCATCCCTGTACATTGTTAGGTTGGTGCGAGGGGAATGTCTCGGCAGAGCTGAAGCCCTCGAGAAGTTATGGACGCACCGGGTAACACGCACTACGCCAGCTCCCATTCGCTCAGTGCTGTTTCCACATCTGATTCGTCACCCGCTGATATATTTGGTTCCTCGATTGCTGAACACCTTACGTCGGTCGAGCGTTCCCAGCTTCTATGCCTGTTGGAAGAATTTCGTTCTTCGTTCGATGTAGCGCAAACTTCTCTCGGCCGCACGTCTGCTGTCACGCATCGCATCGACACTGGCGCCCAACCACCACTGCGGCAACGTCCATACCGCATGTCACCAACAGAGCGTCGTGTAATTACCGAGCAAGTCGAAGACATGCTTCGCCGCGATGTTATTCGACCCTCAAACAGCCCGTGGGCGTCTCCTGTCGTTCTGGTTGCGAAGAAGGACGGCTCTGTGCGGTTCTGTGTGGACTACCGGCGACTCAATAAGATCACCCGTAAGGACGTTTATCCCCTACCTCGAATAGACGATGCCATTGACAGCCTGCAAGGAGCAGAGTTCTTTTCATCGCTCGATTTGCGCTCAGGGTACTGGCAAGACCCCATGGCTGATGACGCTCGACCGAAGACAGCGTTTGTCACACCCGACGGCTTGTACGAATTCAACGTCATGCCGTTTGGGATGTGCAATGCGCCCGCCACCTTTGAGCGCATGATGGATACCGTGCTGCGCAACTTAAAATGGCACACGTGCCTATGCTACCTCGACGACGTCGTCGTTTTCGCCCCACACTTCTCAACACACCTCCAACGCCTGCGGCAGGTTTTGACGCATTTGAGCGACGCCGGGCTACAACTGAATCTCAAGAAGTGCCGATTTGGAGCACGGCAGCTGACGATACTAGGATACTTGGTGTCCAAGGACGGCATCCTCCCAGATCCAGCCAAGCTTCAGGCCGTGACAGAGTTCCCCAAACCTACGTCCGTCCAAGAACTGCGCAGTTTCGTAGGACTATGCTCCTACTTTCGGCACTTCATCCGAAACTTCGCGACTATCATATCACCGCTGATGAAGCTCCTTGGAAGTAACGGGCCCCTCAATTCGTGGTCGGTAGAGTGTGACGACGCTTTCGCAAAGCTCCGTCGTTTGTTGACGCCTCCTCCCATTCTACGCCACTACGACCCTACGGCCCCTACAGTCCTGTCGACTGCGCCATTGTAATGCAGAGAAACAAGAGACATAGACACAACGCCTGTTCAATAGGCCGGCTGTTCTATTCTCTGAACCTCTTCTTTCTCTGCCTCGATCTCACTGCCCGCGCGCCCGAACATCGGAGTCTTTGTGATGAGGAAATTGCGCCGTGCATGCGCCGCAGATGTTCGGGGTGAAACTAAACGGGATATTCCTCGATTGTTTGAGAGCAAGCAGAGGACAAGAGGACAGCATTTGTATGCCTGTCAATTGTACATCGTTGTCAACACTACAAAGAAGTTTTCATTACATGAATTCATCACAAGACGTGGTCGCTTGGTCGTGTGTTTGAAAAAGGCAAAGTCAATTTTTAGGGTTGAACAAAATGATTTTTGCTGTGGGCGAGGTAGTTTAATGACATGGGCGCACACAATTTACTAATTGGGCAAGGTCAATTTTGTGATCGCGCCACCTAAATTATGGAGATGGCACTGCAGAACTGTGGGAGTCAGCCATGTCAATATCGAACATTCAACGCATTCACCCATTGGTCGAAGTGAGTTTCAGGACTCGGTCACCCATATTTTGGGGTTCGTTTTGGAGCACGCGGGCTTTGTTGGAGCACACAGGCTTTAGTAGATATTGAAAGCTGACGCCATGCATTATTGATGCCTTGTCTTCCACTTCATAGAGGACGTTCGCAATTGAAGTCACACATACCATGCATTCGTCTAAGACAACCCGAAATTGACAAGGGTATGACAAAGTGCTGCATCGTCGGCTCTCGTACATGGCGTTGCGAGAGTTGCGGCTCCGGTTGAACGCTACCAGAGCCACCGTGCATGTCATTGCACAGCAGCAGCGCTGGCAACGCTAATTGAGTTCCAGCGCAGATTTCATAGTAATACGCGTTTTGGGTGAGTAGCCGGGTGAAATATGCTCTGGTCCTATTGGAACGCTACCGCAGCGTTGAATCGCGGCCATGCATGAGCATATCCTAACGGGGGTGTTTAAAAGACGGTTACCCACATCCGAAGCAGGAAACAGAATTGAAGAAGATGAAGGAGTGCGCGAGACAATGAGATAAACGTGGAGCGCGTGGGCTTATGAAACATCAACGGGCTGAGCAAGAACGCGGCCAGCTTGCAAGAGAGCACTACGCTCGGCCTGAGGGACCAAAAGGACCGAGCTGGTGCCACCAGACCAGCTGGGATGAGCTTGGCGTGTCCCTGAGACGCGTGGGTACTCCGGACCGGGCATGTGGTGCTGTTACTGTGGTGGACGAGCGTGCGGGCCAAGGCGAGCAGCTGAGCCTGTTCCAGATTCGGGTCTGCCACAGCCAGTGGCTGTGATCGTGGTCATGTTGCCACGTCAGAGTGGGTCCGGCACAACCAGTCGCTGAGGGCGTGACCTTGGTGCTACGTCAGGCGGAGTGTGGGCCTTCGCATTCCTGAGCGACCAGTGCGTGCTCTGCTCGTGCCTCTCACACAAGGTGCTCATGCATCTTTCCTGACTGCGCCGTTGTCCTTTCGTCGGCACCGTGAGTGACGTCCGATTGTGAGGACGTGCCGTGAGCGCGCGTCTGCATGGTTGGGGACTGTAACGTTCAGAACTTTAGGAAGAGTTATTGTATTGTTTGGTCAGTAAATATGTATGTAATTGTTAATTTGTGACGTCCATAAATGCTTTTCGTTTCCTTGACTTGGTTATTAGTGTCTGAGGGCCCAAGAACCACCACAGGAGAATTCACATGGCTTCCTCAAGGACATCGAAACAACAAAAAAATTCTCAGTAAAGCTTGCGGACACTTAGTAGCAATATTTAACGCGTGAAAAGAGGGCGACAGCTTTGCTGTCCGACGGTGCTCACAGAGTGAAACTGTCTTAAGTTTTTTACATCGTAAGGGTTGCCGACGTAGACGGTCGGTTTTCGCGTTTCATGTGTCATGTGGCATCAAAGGGTTTCGAAATATAAAACACAATCATACGATTTCTTCAGGAGGCGACTGCACAAATTTTGCTGCTCCACCAACAGGCGATTATCCAGAAAGAACAGGAAGAAGTTGGAATTTCGGTGTCATGTATTTAAGAAAACTTCACGGGGGTCACCAGACAGAAGAGATTGTATCCAAGAGAAGTCGAGCAGTTAGAAAGCTTCGCAACTTCTGCAACAGTCGATTCAGATAGATCCTTCTCTTTGTGACATCCCATGCGCACTCTCGGATAGAAAAATATCCAACTGCGTTTATTCTCCGGGCGGACCTTCATGAAAATGCCGGCGTATAGCTCTTCTGTGACAGTCATCCCATTTATGTTTATGGCTCCTCTATTATTTTTTCGCGACCATGGTGTTATAAAATAGCAAGTTTACCCTGTCATGTACCTTCTCCTGCGCTTCGATATCTTATACGTTGACTGATTCATATATACTCAAGGTTCTGGCAGTTGTCACAGTATTTCCGTCACTGAACCTGCTTCCTCTACTAGCCGTAAGCGATGTCGCTTCCGTATGCTAAAGACTATCGCACGCTGTTGGAGACTGTAAAGCTAAACCTCTGACTCGTACTGGTGCTTACAAAATATTTGGGAACGCCAAGGAGACGGCACCACGCCAGCGGAACGCCCCATTGGAAACGCAGGCGCGATCTCCCTTTCAAGCAAGCCTGGCATCCTTGTTAGTCTAAAATGGCGTCGCCCTGCACCGCGTTGCCTTGCACAGTAAAACACCACACTTCATGCCAAAGATATGAAGAAATAAAGCTCGGCACTGTGCAAAACCATAGACGCTTCGGTGATGCATGTATGGGAATTCGTGCTGATAAAAAAATTCGACAGATCCCATGCGTCGTGGGAAGCGGTTTTATGCGAAGCAGTGAGCGAGTACTTCTATGCTCTATTTTGTGGATTTGAGCCAAGCGTTACGAGGTGGATCGAAGTACTTTTGCAAGTGTAGTAGCTGTGTGCATATCGTGGGCTTACCAGGCACGTCGACAACACTGGCGTTTAAAGGGTATATTATAGTGTGGCATAACGGCCGCCCTCAAGTTAGAGTACATACGTCGTATTATTGAAACTGTGCACTATATGGTGCAATCATGTGAACATTATACGTATTTTTCGTTAATGTACTCCTCCGGAGTTGAACAAGGCTTCAATATAGCTTGCTGAATCATAGGCATGAAATATACTGTTTAATAGACTCCTATAAAAGCGGCGCAAACACTGGAACCGCAGACGTTAATCTGATATGACGTCTGTATGATAGGAGTACATATGTAGTCTTTATTGCTGTCTTCTAAAATTGGTTAGCCACCATCACAACCACAATTGAAGTTGCAACGACACAGCGCCTGCATAGGCTCTTTTTCAAAACCTGTTTGTAGACATGCGTGGCTCTGTGGTAGAATACCTGATTGCCAGGCAGAATAATTGGGTTCGATTCCTACTGGAATCCTAACTTTATTGCGATAACAATTATATGAACAGTCTTGGCTGGTTCTTTTCGCGCACCGTATATATATATATATATATATATATATATATATAATCCACAAAGAAAAATAATTCAGAAATGCTTCCCTACGCGCGGATTCGAACGGCCGACCTCTCGCTCTGAAATGCGCAGCGTTAGTAGCCTAGGCCATGAAGAGTACCGTCTTTCAGCATGCTAACGGCGAGCTATTTATTACACCATTTACATCAGCGTGCTTTCTTACTCAACAGCGAGGTGGCGCGAAGTGCGCAAGGGGCGCGTTTTAAAAGTCGTCGCCCCGCTTCTGCGAACGCCGATGCTCTTCGCCCTACAGGGCGTGGTCGCCTTCGTGCACTTATCTCCAGTAAAGAAGGGGGCGGGCGGAAGGGTGGAGCGGGGGCTTGTATGTCGTGCTTTCCCCGCGATGTCCGCGCTGAAGTCACAGAGCGTACGAAGGTCACTTCGCTCGCTACAGCGGCCGCGTTTGCGAAAGCAGCACGATGCTCAAACAGAAATAAGTAACAACTGCGACATTTAGTTGACGCTCGTCCTGTGTGTGCACCTGTTCGTTCGTTTCGTGCTTCCTGCTTTATGTTTCAGAAGTGCGGTTCAAGTATCGAGCTGTGACGCATGATAGTTCGCGCTTGTCCTCTGTGCGTTCTTTTCGTGCGTCCTTTGGGCTCGAGCGATGCGCTGGCAATTTCGAGCTGCTTTCCGTTCTTCGCGTTACATTCCAATTTATTGCTATCCCATTCATTGCTTCGCCGTTGCGGCGAAACTGTGACTTTTTTTATTCTTTCCATTCGTCAATTCAACGCTGCCGATGTCGATTTTTCTTAACGCTCTTGTGTTTAAATTACCAATGACCGTTCTCGCCCCTCCTGGTTAGATATAAACTGTCAATCACCTGTGGCGCATACCCGTAAACCGCGGCCCGTGGTAAACAGGTACGGGCCACAAGTGTCTGGCGGAAAGGGTTATTCACGTTATTCATGTAATGATCCGACAGTCCTATTCGTCAAATCATCTTACCCAACCACGCTAATTTTGGTCTGCAACAAGTTAAGGAGGCGGTCATGATGGCGCCAAGACGTAGGCGGCTAGATAGATAGATAGATAGATAGATAGATAGATAGATAGATAGATAGATAGATAGATAGATAGATAGATAGATAGATAGATAGATAGATAGATAGATAGATAGATAGATAGATAGATAGATAGATAGATAGATAGATAGATACGCTCAAAGTCGCAAAGTGCACCCCTCCTTCCCTTCCGTTTTCAGCAGCGCCGTCCACGTATCACGTTATGTAGGTTTTGAAGCTATTTGCCACGCGCCCGTTTGTTTGAGCTCATAATGCTCACGATAGTACACGCAGGGGTCATATTGTCACGTAGCCGTGACGACAGCCCGAAGACAGGAGACTGGGAAGCTCGTGATGTAGAAGAGAATCCGTTTATTAGGCGGACTTGCGCCCATAAGAGCAAAATGCACACCTTGGCTTCAGCGGCGGCGGACGAAGTCCTCGGCAGCCGTCGGGGAACAGAATACCCGCTGTAATCACCCGGGCTCTATTTTAAGGCTGTATCGAACGCTCGGGATACGCCCCCAAAATCAGCTAATACATTCGCCAGCAGTATGGGCCTATCTCATCGCCAACGCGCGAGGCCACGGTCATCCCAGATAATCGCGACGCGTCTCGCATCACGATCCGAGATGATAAGGCCGCATGCAGGCGGCTATCGGCATGCATAAAACCGACGCTTCGCGGCATTACTCCCCCTTCAAAGAAGCATCGACCCGATGCTAAAAAAGCAACAAAACAGCAGGTACAAAGGCAAATATGGAAATAAGCACAGACCATACACACAAAAAAAAGAAACTAGAAATGCAAACAGAAAGCGTCCTTTAGCGCGCATGGTGAGGCTTTAGGCGGGCGACATGCACCACTTCTGGTCGGAAGCGGCGTCGCTGGGATGCGCTAGCCCCATCAGGGACTACCTCGTAGTCGAGTTCGCCAAGTTGGCGGATGACCTTGTACGGGCCGAAATAACGGCGCAGGAGTTTTTCACTTAACCCGCGGCGTCGAATGGGGGTCCAAATCCAAACTCTGTCGCCTGGCTTGTATTTTACTTCGCGCCTTCGGAGGTTGTAGCGGCGGGCGTCGGTGCGCTGCTGATCTTTTATGCGTAGCCGCGCAAGCTGCCGGGCTTCTTCTGCCCGCTGAAGGTATGAGGCTACATCTAGGTTGCTTTCGTCGGTGACATTAGGCAGCATAGAGTCCAGAGTAGTAGTGGCGTCCCTTCCATGGACAAGCTTAAAGGGTGTCATTTTGGTGGTCTCCTGCACCGCGGTGTTGTAGGCGAAGACCACGTACGGTAGTATTAAGCCCCAGGTCTTGTGCTCTGTGTCCACGTACATCGCGAGCATGTCTGCGATGGTCTTGTTCAGGCGTTCTGTGAGGCCGTTTGTCTGCGGATGGTACGCCGTAGTCCTTCGATGATCTGTATTACTGTAATGTAGGATGGCCTACGTGAGATCCGCCGTAAACGCCGTTCCCCTGTCTGTTATTAGTACTTCCGGTGCGCCGTGCCGGAGGAGAATTGATTCGACGAAAAATTTGGCGACTTCTACTGCTGTGCCGTTCGGTAGAGGCTTTGCTTCAGCGTATCGGGTGAGGTAATCGGTAGCCACTATAATCCACTTGTTACCGGAGGTTGACGTGGGGAAGGGTCCAAGCAGGTCCATACCAATCTGCTGGAATGGTCTCGATGGTGGTTGAATTGGCTGTAGAAGTCCAGCTGGTCTTGTTGGAGGTCTTTTCCGGCGCTGACATTCACGGCAACTCTTGACGTATCGCGCAACATCTGCTGAGAGACGGGGCCAGTAACACCTGTCCTGGATTCTGCGGAGTGTACGTGTAAAACCGAGGTGACCAGCAGTGGGTTCATCATGTAACGCTTGCAGAATTCCTTCTCGGAGGCTGCTTGGAACGACAAGGAGGTAAGCTACCTTATTCGGTGCGAAGTTCTTTTTGACGACCATCCCGTTTTTCATAAAGAAGGAAGGTAACCCACGCTTGAACGGTGCAGGGGGCATGGACGCCTTGCCATCGATGTACTTGATCAGCTGTTGTAGGGTCGGATCTGAGCGCTGCAGTTGCGCAAATGTGCTGCTGCTGATGGGCCCAAGAAAGGCATCGTCATCATCGTCGTTTGGGGGTGCGCCGACGGGGGCTCTTGACAGGCAGTCTGCGTCGGAGTGCTTACGGCCAGAAGTGTAGACCACTTTGACGTCAAATTCCTGCAGCCGTAGGCTCCATCGAGCGAGGCGGCCGGAAGGGCTTTTAGATTGGCCAACCAGCACAACGCGTGATGATCAGTTACAACCTTGAAGGGTCTTCCATACAAGTATGGGCGGAATTTTGACGTTGCCCATACTATTGCAAGACACTCCTTCTCAGACGTGGAATAGTTCGCTTCCGACTTTGACAATGACCGGCTTGCATACGCTATAACTCGCTCGCAGCCTTCCTGCTTCTGGACGAGAATGGCGCCTAAGTCAATGCTGCTGGCGTCCGTATGTATCTCAGTTTCGGCATTTTCATCAAAGTGACCCAGCACCGGCAGTGACTGCAAACGCTGCTGGAGTTCCTTGAATGCGTCGCGTTGCGCAGCTTCCCATTTGAAGGGCACGTCTGATTTTGTGAGCTGTGTCAAAGGTTCCGCAATGTGCGAGAAGTTCTTAACGAACCGCCGGTAATACGCGCACAGCCCTAAGAATCTGCGCACCGCTCTCTTGTCGTCCGGCTGGGGAAACTGTGCGATAGCGGTTGTTTTCTGCGGATCGGGTCGTACCCCATTTCTGCTTATAATGTGGCCAAGGAACTGCAGCTCTTCGTAGGCGAAATGACATTTTTATGGCTTCAGCCTCAACCCTGATGACTTGATTGCCTCCAATACAGTCCGTAGCCTTTTGAGGTGATCGCTGAAGTTCGTGGCGAAGACGACAACATCATCCAGGTACACCAGACATATTTGCCACTTGAGGCCTGCCAGTACTGTGTCCATTAGACGCTGGAAGGTTGCTGGAGCGGAACAAAGTCCAAATGGCATCACTTTGAACTCGTACAGCCCATCCGGCGTGATGAAGGCGGTCTTCTCTCGATCTCTTTCATCAACTTGGATTTGCCAATACCCTGTTTTCAGATCCATGGACGAGAAGTACTTTGCATTGCTCAGACGGTCTAAAGTATCGTCGATCCGGGGTAAGGGGTAGACGTCCTTCTTGGTGACGCTGTTTAATCGCCGGTAATCGACGCAAAACCGGAGGCTTCCGTCTTTCTTTTTGACAAGAACGACCGGTGCTGCCCATGGACTTTTAGATGGCTGAATTACATCGTCGTGTAACATTTCCTCAACTTGCTCTCGGATGGCTTGGCGTTCACGTGCCGACACACGATAAGGACTTTGGTGGAGAGGGCGGGTGTCTTCTTGGGTTATAATTCGATGTTTTGCAACAGAAGTTGGTCGGACCTGTGAAGAGCTAGCGAAGCAGTCGTCGTAACTTTGAAGAAGGTTCTGGAGCAGTTGCTGCTTGTGCTGGGGCAGGGAAGGGTTGATGTCGAATGTCGGCACCGAGTTTTGGATCTGTGGGGTTGTGGATGCCGGGTCTGAAAGGACGAGGGCGTCGCTCACTTCGACAATTTCTTCGAGGAAGGCAATGGTCGTGCCTTTGGATAGGCGACGGTGCTCTTGGCTGAAATTCGTTAGCAGCACTGAGCTGTGTCCATTGCGGAAATCCGCAATTCCTCTTGCGATTGCAACATCTCGGTCCAGCAAAAGCTGTGTGTTACTTTCGACGATGCCATGGACGTTTTCGGCGGTGGCAGCGGTTACGGTGACTAGAGCAGCTGATCGGGGTGGGATGCTCACGTCATCCTCGAGCACACGGAGGGCCGTACGATTGTGCAGTGGCGAGGACGAATTTATAGCCTCATCCGAGAACAGTGTGATGGACCTAGACCACAGATCGATAACCGCTCTGTTTTGAGTCAAGAAGTCCATCCCGAGAATCACGTCACGGGAGCACTGCGGCAGCACCAAGAAAGTCACAAGGTATGTGCGTCCGTCAAATGTCACTCTTGAGGTACATTGTCCCGATGGGGCGAGGATGTGGCCTCCCGCTGTGCGGATCTGTGGGCCGTCCCAATTCGTCTTTACCTTCTTCAATTTCGCTGCTAATGACCCACTGATGACTGAGTAGTCGGCGCCTGTGTCTATCAAGGCGGTTACCGTGTGGCCGTCGATAGATACTTGAAGGTCGGTGACACGTGGGCTGGAGTTGCGCGTTGGTTTTGGGTTCGGGTCACGACTTCGTCGGATACTTTGACTATTGTTGTGCCTTGCCGCTTCCGTTTTTATTGGCGATTCACTAATGTCCCAGCGTTGTCGCGCCATCGTTGTCGTCGTA
Source organism: Rhipicephalus sanguineus (assembly GCF_013339695.2). Classification (NCBI taxonomy): domain Eukaryota; kingdom Metazoa; phylum Arthropoda; class Arachnida; order Ixodida; family Ixodidae; genus Rhipicephalus; species Rhipicephalus sanguineus. The sequence continues at coordinate 110,085,151 of NC_051183.1, forward strand.
CATGAGGTGGTGTCATCGTCGTGCATGGTCGCCGGTAGAAGGTCTTTGGCTTTTCGTCCTGAAGCAACCTCACCTCCAAAGGTTGCTGGTTTCAGTTTCCCCTACGGGGGCTTGGGGACCTCCCTCGCGTAGCCGTGGTGGGGCTGCGGCCAGGGGACTCGAAGCGTGGGGATGAAGGGGATGGAGAACGGCTGGACTAGTACTCCGTATGGCGCAAGTAATCTTCGATTGCCGGAGGTCGCTGCCCAGGGCGTGGTCGCGGTGCCCCAGAGGAGAAGCCATGCAGTCCCATTCGCCTGTAGGGGCAGTGTCGAAGGATGTGGCCGGCCTCACCGCAGTGGAAGCAGAGTGGACGGTCGTCGGGAGTCCTCCAGGCGTCGCATTTTCTTAGGCTCGGGCGTCGCTCGTATGTGGGGTGGGCGGGGAATAGAGGGCGGCGGTTTGGGGCTGCTGGTTCCCGTCGCGGGGGGCTGGGCGCGTCTCGTCGAAGCGGGCTGCTGTGCACTGCAGCGGCGTATGTCATGGCGTCGGCCTCTGTTCCAGTCGTCGCTGACGCAGAACCAAGCGCCTGCTGGACTTCTTCGCGCACTACGTCCAAGAGAGATGCTGCTTGGGGGGGCTGTGAGGCAGACGGCAGCAGTCGGCGTAGTTCCTCTCGAACCACTTCACGAATAACTTCCCGCAAGTCGTTAGTGGTGGTCATTGGTTCCGAGCAGAGCGCATTGAGCTGAAGCGGGCGGTTGTATTGCCGAGTCCGGGCATCCGGGGTCCTCTCGATGGTGCGCGCTTCTTGAGCGAATTCATCGATTGTTTTGGGGGGATTTCTTATCAGGCCGGCGAAAAGCGACTCTTTCACTCCTCGCATTAGGTAACCGACCATTTTGTCTTCTGGCATGTTTGCGTCTGCTCGCCGAAAAAGGCGTTTCATTTCTTCGACGTACATGTTCACAGTCTCGTTAGGTTGTTGGGTCCTTGATTCTAGCAGTAGTTGGGCCCTTTCTTTTCGCATAATGCTGGTGAACGTCCTCAGCACATCACGCCTTAACAATTCTTAGATGGTCAGTGTGGTCTCGTGGTTTTCGTACCACGTTTTAGCGGGGCCGTCCAGGGAAAAGAAAACATATCGCAACTTCATTTCTTCATCCCACCTGTTGATGGTAGCCACCCGCTCGAATTGGTCGAGCCATTCTTCCGGGTCTTCAGTAGGGTAACCATGGAAGGTTGGAGGCACGCGGGGCTGTTGCAGAATGACAGGAGTGGGTGTCGTCGGGTTGCTCATGGTGGGTGTGGAATATTCTTTTCGGGGTCGCGTGGGGTCCGGTAGCAGTCCCAGCTCAGGCGGCAAGTTTTGGAGACGGCGGCTGCTTCGAGTATCCGTGTCTTCGGTGTCCTTGTTCTCTGCGGTGGCTGTTGCAGGATGGGTCTTGTGCGTACCCCGCACCTCCACCAGATGTCACGTAGCCGTGACGGCAGCCCGAAGACAGGAGACTGGGAAGCTCGTGATGTAGAAGAGAATCCGTTTATTAGGCGGACTTGCGCCCATAAGAGCAAAATGCACACCTTGGCTTCAGCGGCGGCGGACGAAGTCCTCGGCAGCCGTCGGGGAACAGAATACCCGCTGTAATCACTCGGGCTCTATTTTAAGGCTGTATCGAACGCTCGGGATACGCCCCCAAAATCAGCTAATACATTCGCCAGCAGTATGGGCCTATCTCATCACCAACGCGCGAGGCCACGGTCATCCCAGATAATCGCGACGCGTCTCGCATCACGATCCGAGATGATAAGGCCGCATGCAGGCGACTATCGGCATGCATAAAACCGACGCTTCGCGGCAATATTTTAAAAGATAACTAACCGAACTGTTGGCGTACTCGTTTTTGATTATGGACAAGGGTCCCGTGCTGGAGCTGAAGCGTCTTGCTTTTATGTGCACAATCTGTCGTCGGTGTCTATTTTAATTGTCCTCATATCTCTACAAATGTAGCTATCGATACAATGCACCGTTGTAAGTACGCACGGTGCTTCATTCATGCTGCCGTATCTTCATGCAAGTGTTCCAAAATTTCACAAACAGAATTTCACCCCTTTTTGGCGGGTCACGAGCTCACTGGCATGAACTCACCGGGCATTTTCTGTCGCACGAACTTCCTGAACGATCGCGAAAGTTTTCAGGTAAAAAATGGACAACTGCCGGCACTTGTCGATGAAATAAAAAAAACAAAGCGCATATTGTATTTGGTATACTTGGCAGAAAAGTCAGTGTCGCGTTTTGTTCCGTGTCTCGTTTTGGCCCGCATTACTCCCACCTTTCTCTCTCGTTGTTTTAAGCGAACAGCTTGACTCCTCAAAACCTCTGTTCACTGCGGGCCTACGTACAGTCGAAACCCGCGATAATGAAATTCCGAGGGAACGAAATTCTCACCGCAACGAAATATTTTCGGAGCACCGGCGAACGCACATAGGAGTCAATGCATTTTGTAACTCGCGACTACGAAAGATACTCATACCACAGTCACTCATTAACAAAATTTTTGAAACACGAGTGCGCAAATATTCTACTCTCGCAGCATTAACTACATTCGAAAACTGCTGAAATTCATGCATGCTACACTTAAAATGTGGAAAACGACAGGGCTCTGGCATCCGCTGCAAGCCATGGCTACCTGGAATAAGGAAGTCACCTACCTCTGGGCGAAGAGAACATGCCTGGTCAGATAATAAAGTTTAATTCTCTCTCTCTATCGCTACAGCGCACTTGAGATGCAGCCGCCATCATTGTTTACAAAAAAAAAACATAAAGCTGGCGAGAATGATTATGATGATGGCTTGCTGAAACACCTGCTCGTTATTGCGGACTACGTAGCCAAATCCACATTCCTCATGGAGTTTCGTTCGTTGGCTTGGCTCTGTGCTTCGCTTTGTCGGCTTTGCGCGCACATGGCCCCGTGTAGCCATTTGTACAGCGTTTGCTTGGTCGCTTGGTGCAACGTGAACTGTGTGTTGCGATTGCTTCGTCCGATTTCGCTGCCTGCGAAGATGCCGCTTCCAACGAAAAAGCGGAAGTTCATCACGCTGGAAGATAAGGCTGCAATCATCAGTGAGGTGGAAAAGGGCAGGAAAAAAAATGGACATCGCCGAAGAATTCGGCGTCGAGTGCAGCTCGCTGTCCACGATTCTGCGCTGATCCACGCTGATCCAGCTGAGCCGGAAGAAGGTTCGCCTGTAGGCGCAGTTGATGACGGTACTGGTGACAGCGCAGTGCCGCCGTCACTGACCAGTGCATGGGGCGAACTTTGTGCCGTGTCAAACGAAATTCCCGACCCAGAGGCATGAAATTGCTGCATGGTAAGGCCCGCCAAAGCAAAGTTACTGACTTTTGGAAATAAAATGTGTTTTTTGTAAATTCCATGTCTTTTCTGCCGCATTCTCGCGACAACGAAATTCCCTTAAGAGCGAAAGTTTGTGTTTCCCCGCCGATTTCCTTATTGCGGGTTTCAGCTGTAATAGCGAATTTGAACCATGCGTGGTGTGGAATGTAAATTCTTGTCATTTTAACGCGTTGCCTGGAGAACACTATGTACGCAGATGGAAGAAAAAGTGCATGAAGCATCGCGGCTGTTTATTCGGAAAGTTTGCCTACCGGACTTTGCTCGCAGTGGCGTTGCTGCCGGATGCCTCGCTATACAGTTCAATAGTTGAAGGACCCCTGACAGCGACAGTTCTGTTTGCGACATTTTTACTGAAATTTGTAGCTCTGTATCTGGCAATCCCGAAACTGAATCGTAAATGCTCTAACGCATCGTATAATTAATGCTAACGTTGTTAATTGAGAACAATTTTGCGTCAGTTCGAAACGTCTGCTTAAATGTAAAAAGCATGGCTGATCCCTCCTTCATAGGAATCGTATAACACGAAAGTTAAACGTGTCTTCACAGAAGTAGTGTTTATTGTGTCGTGATATATGAGAGCTTGTACAATGTCTATTCGTGTTTGGCAGCTATAGCACCGTTTGACGTGGATGCACCCATGTTGACAGCATGTTTCTATCGCGACGACTAACGCCCATGATCATTATTAAACCGTTGTGGTAGCTGACGATGTGATATTTGGACACAGCGAATCGTGAATCCCGCGTAAAGATGGTATCAACAAGCTCATAATCAACACTGGTACCCGGTATGCGCTTCTTCAAAGCGTCGTCAATTAAGGAGAGAAACGGCACGGTGTGCGCTTTCTAGTAACGGGTAGCCGACGCCTGTGCTCATGCGTACATAACACACACTGCGCTTCAGCAACACGGGAGGTAGAGGTTCGTAGCCTGAGCCGCAACGCGTGCGTCCCGCTGGCCTCTGTCTCGCAGGCGCTGCTCTCGCTCCACCAAGGCACGACATTCGCCCGTCGAAATCGCGTCCTTTCTGCAACGCATATTGCAGCAGTTTTGTTAGTCGGTGCTCTCGCAATTGAAGCAGTCGGCCGCGGAGAAATCCCGTTGGTGCACGTGGAAGCTACTCCGTTGAGCCGACGCACGCTAACACGAAGCCAAAGACAAAGAACGTAACTGCGTCAAGCGTGCCTCGGCGACGGCAGCGCGGCCAGTCTACCTCTCTGGTATCGAGACGCTTTAACCATTACCTCCGATATCGCGTGCAATCTCGGAGGAAGCGCTAGTAAGTGTCGATCGTGAAGCATTACTTCTTTTCACACCTCACAGACGGCGGCACCGCCCCGCTCCGCCCGCCGCGAAAGAGAATGTGCGAAAGATATAAGGCGCGTTCGCGCCGTGTCCAGCAACTCCCGAGTTAGCTTACTCGGTAGCGCGCCGGGCGCTTGCCGTCGCGGCCGCAACGTCGTGGGTTCGATTCCCAGCGGGGTACATTTTTCTTGGTTTTTTTCTTTCTCACCCGTTGGCGTCCATTTTATCAACGTCATATCCGTGACGGATGTACTTGGTGGACCCCGGCATAAAACACTTTCGTGTTAAAAACTTGCGCCCCGCAGCGGGGGAGCGCCTAAGATCACGTGCGTAAGGCTTTGGTGTCGTTGAAAGCGCAGTTTTCAAATCGAGGCCCCTCGCGCGGTAAAGAATGAAATGATGCGGGTGCGTCAATATTTTTAGGCGCGTGCCCTCCCCCCCCCCTCCCCCCCCCCCGCACTCCCGGAAAAAAAATACAGCATTCCTAGCCGAAGCAGGCAGAGCTAAACTACGTTGGGAGCAGCCCGCCAACAGAGCGAAAGGGGTGACGAACAAAAGTCCCCGCTGGGCGCCAGTCGTGGTATAGTGCGCTTCGCAAACCTTCTATGACGTCGAAAATACTCGCTTTACTCGTGGAACGTCACACGGGGCCCCGGTCTTTGTCGCGAGGTGCTGCCAACTCAGATGAGCACTCACGTTTACTTTAAAACCAAATTAAGATATTTTAAATGCAATGTGCGGCACTAATAATTGGCCAGAAGTGCTTACGTATATAGGACAATCAAACAACACAGATGTTTTCAGGTTTCATTTTGGTGTTAGAGATCCTTGAAAGCTACGACATTTCGTAGCCCTCGGAGGCGAGAAAAAGGGGTAGTCTCAAAGGGACACTAAAGGGAAACATTAAGTCGACGTTCATTGTTGAAATAACGGTCCAGACACCTCGTAGTGCTACTTGTGTGCCACGGAAGTGCTTATTTTGAAATAAAATTTGGTTTAGTGGTCCGCTTCGCGTTAGCACCCTTCAAATCACCCGCCTGAAAGCGGTATTTCGCACGTCACTGTTGCCGTTCCCAACGTTGCCCGCCTTTACTGCGCGGCGGCGTGCACTGGCGGCGTGCACCAATCGGGCATCCGGCAACATCACATGCATCCGGTATTTTGTCGAACTTTCTTTCAGAGCGACTTTCACGAGCGTGCAAAACACACGCGGCAGTACGCGATACCAAACCTACCGCTGAGACGCGACCGCGTGAGTGAAGCAGGGCGCCGGGCGAAGCGCAGTTCGGCGAAAATAGAACTTTTGAACCACGCGCGCAGTTCCCCATGGCAACGCCAAAGAGGTTCTTTTTTTCATGAATTAAACAGAAACGAACAAGCAGCATTTTATTGCGTCTCTTGATGCACTGAAGTTTCTTTTTTATTGCAGCTAGTTCGATTACTAGTGATTATTTGTATTCAGACTCTCCCACGTAATCGGTATCACTTCCAAAATGTCCCACTCGTGGCGTTCATCGTGTGATACATTTATCTTAATTTCTCGGTAAGTAGGGCACTGCTGTTGATAATACTGCCGTTTTAGACGTTGTCATACATTGAGCTTTCACTCTGACATGAATTGTTATTTGCCTTTAGTGTCCCTTTAAGAGCTAGCTGCTCTCTACATACAGAGAAATGGATATATTTCACCGTGCTATGCAATTTTTATTACGCTAGATGAAAATGTCAGAATGTAAAAATTATACGAATAGAGTTATTATGTGAATGTTCTTGTCTTCCAAATTTAAGATTGAGAATACCGTGGATATAACCGCCCTGTGAACCGGCAGTAATTGTAACGCACACTCAGTGTTGCGAACGCTGCCGATTTAATAATTGCTATGATGACGATCATCTACTCGGGATTTTACGTATTGCGAAAGCAACGAAAATTTTGAAATTTTTTGACGTATTCTATCACTCCTTATGTAACATGTACGTGCTTCAGATACTATAGGTGATGAAGAGCTGCAGAATGCATCTTCAAAAAGGTTGCTAATCGGAGTGGTTAGCAAAGCAAACCTTCAGACAACCTAAACTTTGATTGGGTATTTTGTGCTGTTACCTTCTATATTCCCTGGCAGTCAGACGCGCCGACAACGGTGCCGCCTTGCCTAAAGCAAAGCCCTACCGCTGTGTGGAGTGGCATCAAGCATTTGTAAAAACGAAGCTTATATCTTTCGACCTATTTAATCTCACAATTTATGCTAAACAGATGCCCTAAGTTGGAGCCTTGCACAAGTTGGTAAAATTTTAATTCCTCACAAACGCAACACATTTTACCACAGTCTGCGCACCAGTACTTTCATACTATTCATACAGCCCTTCAGACGTAGTTCATACAGGCCTTTGGCATTTTCAATTTCTTCCGATATGGACACTCCAGTGCGATCCAAAGCTTGTGCACTGTCGAATCTGATTTCTTGTTTTAGGAAGGAACGTAGAGGGTAGCCTGAAAGAATAATAAAAATATAAATCGTTCTAGCATGACAAGACGAGTAACTGCAAATTAGATTAATTTTTTGATATTTTCAGTGCTATGTGGTGTGTTAACGACATTCTCTGTATTGCAGGTAAAATGCTGGAACGGGGATAATGGCTGCGACACGATCATGAATGTTTCGGACATGCTTAAACACTTCGATCAAGAATGCGCCCATCATACAACGCATTGTCCTAACTGCTCGGCACTCGTGCTGTTCAGGAGTGTATGCGCGCATCGGAGGAGTAACTGCAGCACGCATGCGATGACTGACCAGGCTCCGCACTTCGAACCATCAAAGGACTCCTTTCAAGAAGCGATGTTCACAGCTTTGCAGACTATATTGGAAGAACGTGTTAGAGAAATGAAATCTGGCCTTGACCAGGTTGTACAAGACCACAATACCATCGGCGATAGGCTGAACGACGTTTCGCACATTGTAAATGCGCTAAGGGAGATGATCATAGAAACGTCCGAGGAGCAAGCCCGTGCAACTGATCAAGCCAGAATCACAAGTGTTAGAGAAGTCAAAGAAGACCTGGCTGGACAAGGCGGCAGGCTGGACGAAGCTTCACAACTCGTAGCCGATTTACGTGAAGATGTTAAAGTAGTAGTCGGTGACGCAACAAGGCAATGTCTCAAGAATCTGGAGCAGAGTAACTCCGAAATAAGGCGACGCATATCCGCAGACGACAACAGACTAGAAAGAGTCTCAGAAACCGTGAGTGCCTTCAAAGATGTTCTTGATAAAGCGCTGGATCGTGCAACAGAAACGATCTTGCAAACGCTCAAAACATGCGCTGGCTTTAGTACTGCAGCAAAGGCTAAAGAAGCGGAAAGTGGCCAGAAGGCATCAAATGAGAAAGAAAGTGAGCTCCTTCTGCAGAAAACACTTGGCATTACAAGGTACGAGTTTTTCGTCAGAGGAATTAAGGTATTGAAAGAAGAGGCATTATCGGTAGGTTTCGCCTGGTCTAGCTGCGAACCTATTTACCTGCGCGGCTATCGCATTTCCCCAGGATTGCATCTAAAGAGAAATGAGAGCACTGTGTCGGTGCACGCGCGCATACGGCTGTATAAGTGTGCAATCGATGAATTTCTACAGTGGCCATTTTCGCACAATGTCAAGCTCACTTTGATGCCGCCATCTTCAGACAAACAACGCGAGATTTTTGCTGATATTCCCCATCGTCTGGATAACTTTGTCAGGCCTACTGGATCAAGTAATCTGGGCTATTATTTGGGAGCTTCGTTACCCCTGGAGGACCTTGAACGCGAAGGATGCGTCGAGCACGATCAACTCTACGTAAAGTATGAGCTTCAGCCCCCAACAGTGTGACAAAACATTTCTCCCTCATTTTCTAACTTACCATAGCGAATTGTGGGACCAATGAAAGTATGACTCGCGATTTCATGAAACCTGAGAATACATGGAAACGCCAATTAAACTGTCTAGAGTGATATTTCTCTTCTTTTATGAATTGAACTAAGCTTAAATACGCCGTTACTTAACTACGAAATAAAGAAAGTTTCATGCTTTGTATTTTATGTACTTTATTAGTCATATGGAAGTTGTGTAATGTGGACTATTATTTGGGAGCTTCGTTGTACCCCGAACGACCTCGAACGTGAAAAATGCGTTGAGTACGATCAACTCTACGTATTGTATGACATTCAGAGGTGAGCGATCTTACAATTACTGCCCCTTTTTTCATTTAAAAACTTTTTCATATCCTTTTCTCTGACCACAGCAGCATACATTTCGCTTGTTGCATCCGTGTCGCGAATTATTGTCACGTCCATGTTTTCAATATTTCCTTGCGGCCATAAATTACAGCGGAACTGGTGAAACTGATGAGCTAGCACAGCGTAAAGGTAAACCCAGACTATCGGAAAGACGTTGACCCAGCTTCATTGAATTACGTCACGAGAGCTGACTAAACATTGCAGCTAGCGGAGTGAATTGATTGGCTCTTTTTTTTCTTTTAATTGCTGGCCATTTCTTTCCAGTTCTATTTATTTTTTAAATGTGAAGCATTTCTTAACGAACCTCTGGCACTTTGAGCGTTTCTATCTACGTATATATCTATCTATCTAGCCGCCTACGTCTGGGTGCTCTCATGATCGCCTCCTTAACTTGGTGTAGACCAAAATTTGCATGGGAGGGTCAGATGATTTGACGAATATGATTGCCGGGTAATGACATGAATAACGTTAAAATCCTGTCGCGCACGTCGTCAAACCCTTTCCACTAGACACGTGTGGCACATACCCGTTTGCCACGGGCCGTGGTGTACGGGTATGCGCCACAGGTGACTGACAGTTTATATCTACCCAGGAACGGCGAGAACAGACATTGATAACTTAAATGCCAGAGCGGTAAGGAAAACCAACATCGGCAGCGTTGACTCAACGAATGGAAATAATGAAAATTAGGATCCCAGCAGGAATCGAACCCAAGCATTCTGCGTGGCACTCAGGTATTCTACCACTGAGCCACGCCAGGTCTATAAATTGGTTTGGGAAACCAGCCTACGCAGGCGTAATAGCAGTGCAACGTCAATTGTGCTTGTTGTGCTGGCTATCTAATTTTACAAGAAAGCAATAAACACTACATGATACTTATACGATGTGTACTCCTACAATATGGGCGTGATATCAGATTGACGTCTGTAGTTCCAGTGTTGGCTCCGATTTTATAGCAGTCTAATAATCTTACGTTTGTATTCCTATGATTCAGCAAGGTATATTGAAGCATTGCTCGATCCCGGAGGAATACATTAACGAAAGTTACATATGATATCCACATCACCGCATCGTAAAGTGCACTTCGTCCACCAGAACGATGAAGTGTCATCTTCATTTCTTAAGAGGCTGGGCGATGGCCTCATGCTGACCGAGGATGATATCAGATTGATTGACAGCCATTTTAGACTAGGCTACGTAGGCCTCATACGCCCATGTAGTCTACGAATAGGACAAATACCATCCACTGATGTTGGTCTACGTTGCACTATCCAGGCCTACCAGCCTCGATGGCCTATGCCTCACCAACGCGAAAGGTGGCTTCAGGTTCCGATATGTCGCCGGCTCTGTCGACAGACGATTTGTCGACGAAATGACCGAGGCATCCGCGAATTCCAACAGCTCTACTATACCACATACTTCAATACACATGGACCCCTATTCACCGCGATCACGACCGGATTCTATAACAAGTCATGACCAGCTGCTGGTACTCACTGATCACGGTGATGATGCCCTTGTTCAAGAACTGTCAAGAACTTCTTGCACGCATGCACACGAGTTCGTGAAATGCGCGTGCGTTCTCGGGACACGTATATGCACTACATATCAGCTTACCCAACCGTAAACAACTGCTTATATAACACATATGCAGCTCTTCAACACATATATGTGTGCGTATAAAATATATACAAATATTTAGCGTCAATTTGTAACGTGTCGCTCAGTAAAAAAAGTTACGCTATAGTCACCTACCCGCCGCATGCTTCGCATAACATCGACTCCCACGGTACGTGGGATCTGCCGAATTTCTTTGGTAGGCTTTTCTTTCGTTCCATCTGCTAGTTCTTTTTCCTGTTTGTTTGTTTTTTTCTTTTTGATGCCAATACCTCCGCCGTTTAATCATCGTCTCGATGTTGAATGAGGGTAGCTGGATTAATATTTGGGCGGATTTTTACGGAATTGTTTGGCGATTAACGCAACAACAATGTGTCTTCTATCCTAGCGGCACATAACCTCTAAGATAGTTACAGAATAGAGAGAGAAGAAATAGTAGAGAAGGAAAGGCAGGGAGGTTAACCAGTATAGGACAACCGGTTTGCTACCCTACACATGGGGATAGGGTGGGGGAGATTTAAAGATGAAGAGGAAAGAGAGAGAGAGAAAGATAAAAAGATAGCACGACACAGCACACATAGAATCAGTCGGTCACTCTTGCGTGGTAGCATAGCACATAGAAACAGTCGGTCACTCTTGCGTGGTAGTTGGTCACTCCTGCGTGGTACGCGACATTTCGTCACAGGCGCTTGGCCAAGTTCGTCGCTCTCAAAAACCTCAGCAGTGCCTTCGTCGCCTTCAGTTGTGATGTCTTCTGTTGACAACATGCAAGTATTGTTTGAACAGACATTGGTCTACTATCAAGGCGCGCTAGAACGGACGCCAATGACTGTCTCTGAGCACTATATACCGGACAGTCGCACAGGACGTGGTGTAGCGTCTCCTCGCAACGACAGGCATCGCAGAGAGCGTTGCCGGCCATTCCAATTCGAAAGGAATAGGATTTCGTAAATGCCACCCCTAGCCACAAGCGATAAAGCAGTGTGGCCTCTCTTCGGCGGAGTCCAGTTGGCATACAGATATGCATCAAAGAGGACAGGTGGCGTTGACGATTAGTCCGGTTGGTTTGGCTGCTTGGTGGGCACCATAGAGCGAGCGTGATCTCCTGTGCAAGGTCTCGAAGACTGCTGGCAGCGTCAGACCTTGAAAGTGGGATGGTATCTTCCTGTGTGCTTTCATGAGCTGTCCGAGCGGCATTATCGGCCTGTTCGTTCCCTATGACGCCACAGTGACTTGGCAGCCATTGAAACGTCACGTGGTGCCCTTAATCATATGAAGTGTGGAGAAGACCTCGAATTTCAAAAACGAGCTGTTCATATGGCCCGCGACGCAGTGCAGATAGCACAGATTGTAGGGCTGCCTTTGAGTCGCTGAAGAGAGACCAATGTTGAGGTGGTTCACGATTAACAAAACAAAGTGCAGCGCGCAGAGCAGCTAGTTCCGCAGCTGTCGACGTCGTGGAGTGGTCGGTCCTAAAGCTGATGGTAATAGCTCTTGCTGGGACAACCACCGCACCGGACGAACACTGGATGTTTGTGGAACCATCTGTATATATATGTACACTGTCCGCATACTTCTCGTACAAAAGAAGCAGATACAGTTGTTTCAACACAGGTGACGACAGCTCAGATTTTTTCCGGATCCCTGGTACACTGAGTTGAACTGTGGGTCGAATAAAACACCAAGGGGGCATCGGTGGTTTAGATGCAGTGGTGAAGCCCGAGGGAAGTTTGTCGTTGTACTTGACGATAGTTTTAGAAAATGATGCGTGACGCCTCTCTGAAGGCAGTGTTGCAAGGTGATGACAGGGAGCACGTGCAAAATGTCTGATGTGCGTTCTCAGGACTTCCACCGTAATGTGAGTTTGCATTGGATGGTCACGAGCAATCGCAATAGTTGCCTCTATTGACGTACATCTGGGCAAACCAAGGCAAGCTCTGAGTGATTGAGCTTGTACTGCCTGCAGAACACGAATATTGGTCTTACAAGTATTACTCAGCACGGGCAGGCTATATCTAAGAAAACCAAGAAAGAACGCTCTGTAGAGTTCCAGCATTGCGTCTACTGACATCCCCCACGTCTTTCCTGCCAAGAACTTGAATAACTGGGAAACTGCTGTCAGGCGCTGCTTCAGGTAGGCCACGTGCGGGCTCCAACATAGGTCCCTGTCGATGATTACGCCAAGAAACCTGTGAGTTCTGGCATAAGGAATGGGCCGCCCGTTGATTGAGATGACATAAGGTTTCATTAGTTTCCGAGTGAATGCCACCAGTGCGCATTTTTCTGGTGATATGCTGAGACCTTGTTTACACAAGTAGCTAGCTGTCAAAGTTGCTGCTCTTTGAAGCCGCGCACGTATCTGAGGACGTGTGACTGCCGAAGTCCAGACACAGATGTCGTCTGCGTATATTGAAACCTTGATGGTAGTTGGCAAGTAGTCAGCAAGCCCAATAAGTGCGAGGTGAATAGCGTCGGGCTGAGAACTCCGCCTTGAGGAACGCCCCTGGAGGTATAGCGTCGTGTAGTTGGGCCATCGTCTGTTAACACAAAGAATGACCTTGCAGCCAGGTAACTTCCAATCCACGAAAAATTCGACCACCGAGGCCAACCGCCGCAAGTGCATCGAGAATAGCCTCATGTAATACGTTATCGTATGCACCTTTCACATCTAGGAACAAAGCTGCAGATAGTCGCTTACGGGACTTTTCGTGCTGAACATACGAAACGAGATCAACTACATTGTCGATGGAAGAGCGGTCACGTCGGAAACCAGCCATGGAATTCGGGTAAATCTTGTAGTGTTCAAGATACCACTCAAGGCGGCCAAGGATCATTCTTTCCATCATCTTTCCTACGCAGCTGGCTAGTGCAATTGGGCGGTATGAGGCGAGTTCGAGGGGCGATTTGCCCTGCTTCAAGAGAGGCACCAAGCGGCTTACTTTCCAGTCGTCGGGAACATTGCCATCCTGCCATGAGGAGTTGTAGAGGCTCAGCAATTCTCTCCTTGCGGCTCCTCCCAGGTTGCACAAGGCTCGATATGGAATACCATCTGGACCCGGAGTGGTAGAACGCCTGCAGAGAGCTAGTGCCGCCTCGAGCTCCTCCATTGTGAAAGGGAGGTCCATGCGGCAGTCACGGGAATGGGGGACGTCACCTCGGGCTGGAGAATCTGGACGAGTCGTTTGGTTGGCGATCCGCGCACAAAAATCTTCTGCGACATCGATGTCTTGCCGCCCTTCAAAGAGTGCGAGCGCTTTGAATGGAAAACGTTGCTCCGGAAGGCAACGCAGACCTTGCACAGTTTTCCAAATGTGGGAAAGTGGCTTGCGGGGGTCTAGCGTCTGGCAAAACCTTGTCCAACGTTCCGACGCTAATTTATCCATGCGACGCTGAATCTTCTTTTGCATCCTCCTGGCTGCTCTAAGGTCGTGAATTGATTTCGTGCGCCGATATCGACGCTCCGCCCGGCGCCGCAGTGCTCGAAGTCCTTCCAACTCTATGTCGAAATCGTTTCGCGTGGAAGAGATTGTCAACGTGCGAGTGGCCTTTTGCATTGTACTCTTAATTGTTTGCTGTAACCCAGATTGTAGGCCCTCGCTGCAAGCATCTTCCATGTCAGATTTGAAGGTGGTCCATTGAGTCGCTCGAATGGTCCTCCGTAGACCAGCTCTTGACAAGCCTTTGATGCTAAGGTAGATGGGAATGTGATCACTCCCGTGAGTCTCAACATCTGGAAACCACTTGACACATCTGGCGAGAGAGTTAGAGACAAAAGCAAGGTCGAGGCAGCTTCCGTATGTCACGCCTCGAAGAAAAGTGGGGCAACCATCATTCAGGAGAGTAAGGCCATAGTGGTAGGCGGCGCTTGCTAATCTTCGTCCTCTTGCATTTGTCCTAGGACTTCCCCATGCAGGGTGGTGCGCATTGAAATCTCCTATGATAACCCATGGAGCAGGACAAACACTCAAGATATCCGCTAATCTTCGTGAATCGAAATTGCTTGAAGGCGATATATACACGCCTGGGACAACTTATGTTGTCCCAGGCGGGTATGCTTACCGCCACTCAAGTGACGCTGGTGTGGTCGAAGGTGCAAATCCTCAAATGACGACCGCAGTTCAGTGAGATTCGAATGAAAAGAGGCTCATGCACTCAGCTGTACGTGTGCTTGAAGGGCCACTGGTTCTCCAGATTAGCACCTGCCGACTGCGGCGTACCTTACTTCTGTACTGCGATTCCGGAACGAATAGCATTGGAATCGTAAATAACTACGCAGGAAGGATGTGTTGCAAGAAAAAACGTATTTTCTGCTGTATAAATATACGTTTTTACTACGCACAGGAAGATTGATATGTTGTGCTAGGCGCCGAAAGCATAACGAGACTTCCTGTACCGCGGTCCCTGCAAGTCGGCCTAATTGTTCTGGCTCCTTATACATTTCCAACAGGTTGCGCTGTCAACAATACATGCCGTTCGAATAGGCTCAATCAGTCCAGAGGACATGCCAGAAAAATCTTTCACTTGAGAACCCATCTTTGCCGTTTCTCAAAGGCGTTTCAGCTTGCTGATCGGGTGAGTGCGAGTTGCACCACAGGCTTTCAGACGCACACGGCATGAGCGTCCCGACAACCTATTTTACAATGATCAGTAGGTTGCCTACGCTTTGATGCTTCTTCACCTGTCGCTTCATTGGCGCTCAGCAGAGTGTTCATCACGAACTTGTTTGTCGTGACTCTATCAATGCTAGGGCTACGTGTGCACTAGGTACGTAGCCCGGCCCGGTTCATCGCCAGTTAGGCTGCGTTACAACAAGCTACTAATTAGTATCAACTGTTACACGCATTTTCCAGAGTGCGGTAATGTATTAGAGCTAAATAAACGCATACACGATGTCAGTATTGCACGTTCTTCTTTGATAAGTGCATTACGTAGGGATGCGCGAGGGGAGGGGGCCGCAAATCATAACCTCAGGAATCAGTTCTTATTTACTAACGTGAGAAGTTTACTAAACAAAAAATCACACCATCTCCCGCTAAAGGGGACCATGAGGCGATGCAAAGCAGTGTTTCGGCATGTAGAGCCCGCGTTTCAGAGGTGGAGTGGTGAGGGGGAAAGGGGAGAGGGGGAAAGGAGAAGGGGCGGGGTAAAGGGAGGGGAAGGGAGATGGGGATAGGGGAGGGGAGGAGAGAATGGAAGGGGGAAAGGGAAGGGGATAGGTGATGTGGAGAGGGGGAGGGGAGAGGGGAAGCGGAGAAGGTTTGCGCATGCGCAGTAAGGGTGGTCACGCCGCACACCACCACCACCGGATTGAACTCCGCTATAAGATGCTTCACATCTAATATACCTCTTTATAATCAGGTACTGACACACGTAGCGCAAAGATGGTTGCTTTAACAGAAACGTGGCTGCACGCGCATGCCCGTCATCAACAATTTTTCGATGACGCAACTTGCTTTCACATATATAGTTGTGAGCGGACAATGCGCAGGAGAGGCGGCGTTCTTCTTGCCGTTTCAAAGGCATCGTGTATCCATTTTAACTCTGAATAGGTCTAGTTTGGGCCATAGTAACCGTCGGCTACCACAAGATCATATTTGTTATAGGCTATCGCTTTTCGCTTTAAACATTTGTGGCGTCGTTTTTTTTAAAGAGCCAAATGCAGAAACCAAAACTGAAAATTTCGCGGGGGCGTAAAGAGCGCTTATCTCTAACTTCTAAAGCAGTTGGAGTCAAAATGGGAAAATTCCTGATTGTAATGTGAACTCAAAAAGGCAGTTTTTAATAAAAAATGAGCCAAATGCTGGATCTGTTTCAATCAAGCTCAGCCACATTCATTAAACCAGCGCTGCGTCAACAATCGTGACCAAAACAACCAACATGGTTTCATCTAAGGGTGTATCCACACGACGGACCGAATCCGTCTTTTCCGCCGCGGACGGCGCATCACGTGACCCCGCGTCACGGATTTGTGCCATCCGTGCCTCATCCGCGGACGTCGCGGACGGAAAATGCCAAGCTCTTTTTCGCATTCGGATTCGCGCGGAATAACACAACAGATTTAGCCGAAGGTGCCATTATCGGTCTGGCAACAAGCGCTGCTTTTTCTTTTTCTCGTATGGAACTCCATTAGTAACTCCATCTTCAACTTAAAAGAAACTCTGCGCCATAGACGGAAACATAAAAACCTTCAATAATTTGGTAGCGATCAATGTGTTTCGACTTTCAGACTGCTCGCGCCATCTAGAGAAAGAAGGAACAAGCAAGCATTCGCACATTATTATGACCTCTGGGATTTGGTAGCACTCGCGCTACCGCAGATCACCGAGCTTATGTTCTGTTAAAGAGGCACTCGCTAAGCCTACAGCCCTGAGAAAACGAGTACGGCGCTCGGAAACAGTACCAAATTGACATGAATACGTTGCCGGCGAAGCTTGAGGACACAAACCTAAAGCCGACACAATCGTCAGTTTGGGACGAACAACCCACGCAATGTGAGACGAAGAGCTTAAAGATTCGAAGCGGGCAGCTCTCGCTTCAGACAGTGCCGCCATGTTTTTTTTGCTGCGGCGCGTCCGTCTACTCGCTTCGTCCGTCGTCTGGATGTGCTTTGCAGCCGGGCGGGCGGCGGAACGATCGTCCGCGGACGAGATTTCCGCGGATAAGTCCGTCGTGTGGATACACGCTAAACTGTTTCATTTGTGTCCTTGTTGCTTTGCTATCGTGTTCATGTTCCACAATTAGTTTCTCTAGGGCGAGGTGGCACTTACTGAAGGACATGATGTTGTAGGGCAGAACTCGAATATAAATAGTAAGAGGTCGTCTTTCCTACTTATGTTTGCCTCTTGGTGTTTATTTTCGAGTTTAGCGCTATAGTGTCATGTCCTTCCGCTCCAAGACGGTATATTGGAAATAAAAGCTATAATAAATGAAGATATTAGGCACCGATCTATTCATTGAAGAAGAAGAAGTGATCCGAAACGGCACGGCATAAAACGAGCTCAGAAGAAGAAGAACTGAAGCACTTTTCTAGGCCTTCAAAGATGCCAAGAATAGAAAAGGCTGCCGACAATCCAGAATAGTGCGCCTTTTGCCAGGAACGACCACTCGCTCTTCAAGTCTAGTCATCGCCATTACGCGCATGTGACAGAGGACTGCACCGACGGAGGCACAAGGATGGTGTTTATCTTATCGCAAAATATTGCTATACCGTACATTGGAATCGTTTTAAACTTCTTTACTCAAGTCCAAATAAAGTGTTCCAATCTATAAGAACCAAATACAAAGTTTACTCTTGAATACCGTCGATAGTGGGCTATTTAGATTTTAGCCGCAATATAGATTTGAGGTATTTAGGGGACAGAAACACACTGGCAAAAATGTTGGAGAAGGCCTGGCCATATTGGCAGTAGCAAAGTGCGTTTTCTAAGTTTCAGTTAAGGTGCACTTGGCTCTTAAAAAAAACGCCACATTTGTCGATGAACTGCACGACGCCATCAGTATATTTTAAACACGATTTGCCTCACATCCTCTGTTTCTACTAGGAGGTTTGAACTTTGCTAGTATAATATGGAATGCAAACGCGCCTTACTTGTTACCGTCTTCCTCACAGCCGAGTGAATTTATTACCTAATGTTCGGTATTTTCTCTTACTTAACTAGTAACGTTGCCGACCACGGCATCCATTAGCAGTGCTAGCATTCTCGATATATTATTAGCAAATCGACCAGGCTTTCCTATCGCTATAACCTATACACCAAGAATCAGTGAGTATTCATTATTGTCCTTTTCACCTAATGGCACTGCCCTAAAGCAGACAAAAGAAGAAAACAATATGGAACTATAACAAAACAAACATCGACATGATTCACAGTGAACTAGCAAATGTCTTGCTAGTTCATTGTGAACATATTTTTAAGCAGTTTTGATGTCTGTTCAGAGCATTCGAAGCTGGGATATGTTTGCAGCTGAAGTAGATTACCTAACACATAAATATATCCCTAGCCGCATTGTCCACATGAACGCTCGTGCACCATGGCACAACACTGACATCAAACGCCTATCTAACTGAAAGAAACGTTTTTATCTTGCGGCCAGATGTTTGCCTACTAACCACTCGCGCTAGGCTGCTTACAAATCTGCATCGTCCAACTACATAGCTGCACTGAAACCTGCTAAAGATAACTTTCTTACTAACGTTATGTCGTATATGTTACAAACTAACCCAAAAAATTGTGGCGAGTCTATAATGCCCTGTCCGACAGCCATGATTTTTTAGTGACACATCCAGTAACCAGTGTCATGAGTTATTATTTAACAGCTTGGTATTGTACAACCCATTGAAGCACTTAAACCTTGAACACGCTATGTACACAATTGTGTACACCACTTGTTTTTGCTATCTGTATCAACTAGGGGCTAAGAAAGAGCGATGATATATCGAGCTTTAGATGAATTGAACCTCCTGCATAATAGATATGTCTTCATTTGACTTCATTTTGCGGTGTACTGTTGCATATTATCATTTTGCTGAAGGCCCAACCATGCTCGACGAGTCGTTAACGTGCCGCTTCTGCGAACTATGTGGAAAGTATAATTGTTCTTTGCTCAGAATGGGCATAACCAGAAAATGAACTTGCACTATATTTCTAGCCTGACATTTATTTCGATTTACGCCGAAACAGAGCATCAATGATTTCAGGATAAATAGATATTTAACGGCAACTTAATTAGGATTAGTGACTATAAAGCATAAATTAAGATGTTATGACATTGTTTTTGTCGCCATATACTACTGAGTGCCTTGAAATACCGTTGTATCTTATTTCACACATTAACAGCCAGTTCTATTTATAGGTGGCGTCTGAAAGGGTTAAGAATGGTTGTTCTCCCGGTTATGATGGTATTAACAAAATATTTTCGAAAATTGCTAGTGCTTACAGCTTCATTATACTAAAATTGCGTGCAAGAATATCGGCATTTTATGCTATGCTAGATGCGTGTAGTAGTAGATCGGAAGTACCAGTATTGGATGTTGTCACGTGTTTTATTTTAATATCATGCCAAAAACTTGTGTGGATAAAATGGATGGACCTGTCATCAAGTGGTTCTTCTTAGCCGATTTAATTCTAGTGGTTCCTGAGTGTAACGGAGCTAAGACACTTCGGTTTAGTAAAACAAAGCGATGGTTCATAGTCATCGGTATAAACGAGGCCGTTCCTTCACGAGCAATAAACAAATTATATTTACAGAGGACAAGGAAACTTAGCGTAAAGTTAGGAAGATAGCACAATACCAAGCAAAACATGGCAAAATAACACATAAATAATTAAAGGCGACAAGTTTGCATGGAGTGAGTTTCACCATTCGGTATGAAAAGAAATGGAAGCCGTTGCGGAACGGATCGCAAGTGCGGGTGGCGATCGCTGCAGATGCGTTGACTGTAGACGCGGTGGTAGACACCGGGCCCGGCGCATGGCAATGGCCAGACGCCATTTCAGCGTTCGCTAGCCAAAGCTCGGTGAAATTGAATTGCGCATCCTTGCGCTGATCCCAAAACGCCACGGCACCGGGAAAAACCTTGACGTGGTGCCAGGTGGGAGCCTACAGCGACCTTCAGCCAGGTACTCGGCTGGCCGCTACTTCCGCGCCCTGGGTACCATCTTCTCCAGGCCACGTGAGCCGTGGTCCACCGTTCGTCCTCGGAATCTCTCCCCGTTTCCTCTTCTGAATTCCCGTGAACAGTTGTCAGTATTGGTTGAGTCTCCCATATGTTTCCACGTACCACAGGCGTCGCACGTCTTCATCGTCGTACTCTTCTTACTGTTGGTACTCCCCTCACGCGCACCATCAGACTGAGCCATTATCACGATTTTTCGTTCACCCATACATGCAATTCGAATAGGCGCAATCAATGAGCAAGACACGCAAGGAAATAAACGCCAGGCCTGCGCTGAAACCGCAGCACAGTCACAGCGAAAGCTGGAAGAGCGGCGTTTCTAGAGCCTGTTGTAAGCTAGCTCTCCTGGGGCTACAATACAGGTACACTAGAAAGGTACCCACTACGCCATAAATCACAATTTCTGTGAAGTTGGGAAGCACCTACTAAGCCATTATTCGTCATTCTGCGGAGAAGCGAGGCACCAGCTACACGTCTGTAAGGCATTATGTGTATTTTTTGATGCGACGACTTATGACGATGAAGAATTATGCCTCAGCCCTTTGTAATGGGTTGGAAGCTTTAAACGGCCCACCAGTTATGTAATTTGCATTGGGTGACTCCCGGTCGCTATTTCCCTCTCCCGTCATGCTGTATAGCATACGTTGACGTGGGAGAGAGACGGGGGGGGAGGGGCGAAGAACTTTACTGAGACCCCAAGGAAATAGATCATGCGCTTATGGGCTTCCTTGGCAACCAATACAAGTGCACTTGCGAGGAACCCACTAAGCTATAAATCATTGTAATTTTGAGAAGTAGGGCAGCAGGCACTGTTCCATTTTTCGTCATTCTACGGAGAGCCGTGGTACCTGCTAAACGCATGTAAGGCATTATGCGCACTTTGTTGATGCTGTGCCTGATGATGATGAAGAATTATGGCAGAACCCTTTGTAATGGGTTGGAAGCATTCAACAACCTACTCGTTGCGCAATGCGCATTGTGTGACGCCTGGTAACAGAATTCGCGCTGTGCGACGCTTGGTGCTTGTTTTACTCTTCTACCACGCTATATTGCATATGCTAATGTGGTTCCTTCCCGACATGAAGCCTGTATAGGACCTTTTTGCAAAGCAGTTTCAAGCACCGGCATGGCTCAGAGGTTGAATACTGGGTTCCCACGCAGAGGGCCCAGGTTCGAACCTCGTTCCATCCTAGAATTTTTTTCTTATTTCGTTTTTTTTTTTTCTTATTTCGAGCGATACTGGTTACCGACACCAGCGGCGGCGGCGGCGGACAACTACGGCGCCAAAAACAGCCGGTGAAATGATCTCATAACAGCTTTCGCTGTAAAACTTCCTCTTCAGAGATGATCTTTCACGTTTGTCAAATGACGTTGGAGCTTGCTGGTCGTGGGTAGCGCGATTTGCACCTCAGGCTTTCTTAAAGGGGCCCTCCAACACTTTTTTTAATCGCTGCTGACCGCATCAACGCGTAGTGGCGCTCGCCAGAACTATTGCGGGCGGAAATGACGAAGATGAGCGCTGGCCTATGATTGGATAAATGTAACGTTAGAAGTAATGGCGGCGTTGCATCACAAAAGGGGTAATTGTTAGGGTTTAGTTTTTCTTAAGCATGCTTTTTTCACTGAACACCAACTAGACAGACGATCTTAGACATTTCAGCTTTAAAACTGCAGCGCCCGGCAAAGAATGCGCAGAACGCCACGGCGCTGGAGGGAAACGCGCTCGGGACGCTCCAGGCGCCGTTGTTTGTAGAAACTGAAGGGAAAAAAATGTAAGAGCGTTGATATAGACGCCGTCGCGACAAGAAACACGACTAAAACTAGAAAACATGATAAAGGCGTTCACGATCTGCCTTGTTTCGGAAGGGCAGTTCACTCTTAATGCACCACATTGTTTGTTACTATCGCAACAGCGTCATCAATACGTTGGAAAGAACGGCCAACATTGTATGCAAGCTTCCCGTACGTAGGATCTTTCAGTTCATTTCATTGGGGCGCCATCAGACGTCACAGGGCGAGTGAAACGTGGTCAGGTGACCCCGCGAGAATCGAGTTGAGGGTAGGCCTCCATTTTATTGTATTTTGAGTGTTCTAGGCTGAATAACTTCGGACTGCGTGCCCCTACCGCTGCCGTTCTTGCTGCACTAATCTCTTCAGCCTCCAGTTTACGCAACCCGAAAGTAAAAACTGTAAAACAATGATGTCAGGAAAAGTGTTAGAGGGTCCCTTTAGAACATCGAGCATGACCTTTCCGAACACATATTTCTATAATAAACTACGGCGTTCTTATGCTTTGATACTTACGCAGATTCATTGGCGCTCAGCGGAGTGTTCATCACAGACTTGTTTGTGGTCACATTGTATTTATAAAGGATGCGCTTGAATGGTTGTAACTGACTTTCGGCAGGCTTAGGTCATAGACGAGTGTTCGTTGTGAGGATTTACTGAACTCATTCAATATCTAAGCAATGACCGAATTGTAATGGAATAAAATCAACACAATAAGTGTAAAGCCAGCGGTTGTACACAATAAATGTGTGGATATCGCGAATGGCTTCCGTAGAGTCGGTGCCAAGAACGAGCTTACAGCACCGCTCCGCTTCAACAAAGCGTGTCAGTGCATCAAGGCCGTCCCGCATAGCCGCTAGTTCAGCGAGATATGCCGATGGTTTGGGGTCAGCTGCATACGGGCATGTCTGTCCTGCTTCCGGTAGTTTTGGGCATACCAGTGCGGTGTGAGCCATATTATTGCTGATGCTGGCATCGACATGTCCTGTAAGAATGCCTGGTTTGTGGTCGGTGCGATGAAGACACAAGACCAACGGCGCCATTGTCTGTAGAGTAATCGGGCGATGATGGTGGCCAAGTGCCTTGTTATCCGCGAGTTGTATTAGCTGCCATGGAGGAGGACTGGTTGTAACTATGGTAACAGGTACTGCGTGTCCCGTATAACGAGCTAATGCAGCCACGTTGGGAAATCTTGAAGTTTTAGTGCGTGAGCAGAACGCCGTTGATGTACCAGTTCATTATTCCTGTTAAGTAGTGCCTCTGCTTGAAAATTCGGAACGGATGGATGGATGAATGGATGGATAAAGCGATGGATGGATGGACGTACGGAAGGACGCGCGGACGGTCAAAGATCATTTGGTGCGCTAAGCAATGCGTCGCATTTAAAAATAGCACGAAAAAGAACCATTTAGGCTTGAGAACTGCGTAGTCGATCTCGTTGCTGTTGCGTCTTGAAGCTCTCACGCTCAGCGTCCGCATTGCGTGACATAGCGGCGTCTATTCGTGACATTCGAAGCGACCAAAAACCGAACATACAACTGTGTGTGTGATGGTATCGTGCATAATGCTCGGGGCGGTCTTTGTCGAAGAATACTTAGGACGCTTCAATCTAGTGGCCACACGTGACGACTGCATGGTGATTGGTTGTGCATAATTATTAGTGCAGAATCAATAAGGTACTATCGTGAGCAATATGAGCTCGAACACACGAGCGCGTGGCGAATAGCCTCGAACCCTACATCGGCTGATTCGCAGCGGCCGCTGTCGGAAACAAAGTGGAAAGGGCGCTGCGCTTCCGCTAGCTGTTGACACTCCCGCCTCGATATCGTTGCTGCAAAACGGCAGCTTATAGCGTGTCAGTGGCCGCTAGCGGTGATACCAATTCGCATCAACGCGCATAACCATACCTAATGACCCATCAGGCTATGCAGCTGCTGAGATATCAGCTGTTGCATAGCGTGCCGTGATGCACAGGCCATGCTTGTATTACACCTAGATGGTGTTGGCTGATCATTTGGTACGCCTCTTTTATTTATTTTGTGTTTCGTGCAATTTTTTTTCGTTATCATTGCTAGCGGTCGATGGTACGCAATCAGCTGCTGTTTTACAGCAATGATAGTGAAGCGGGAGTGCCAACAGTCAGCGGAAGAGCGCTCTTCTTTCCCCTCCGGTTCCTCCAGCGCCATCCACGTATCACGTAATCTCGGTTTTGAGGCTATTTGCCACGCGCTCGCGTGTTCGAGCTCATATTGCTTACGACAGTACGTTCGCACTCTCATACGCCAGTGAGTTTCGCAAGTTACGATCATGAAAAGATGTGGGGCCGTCACATGTGTAATTACACTTTTCTAGATACAGAAAATGTAACGGCACTTACAAAGTGTACTTATAAAGTGCGACAAGCTCTCTAAACCTATTAGCCTGAATTTTATTTATTATTATGGCTAATTACCGTCAAGTGCTCGCGACCACATCGTAGTAACCACTGCCAGCATAGGTGCAGCCAAACCCTTGTTACTATAACGATGATTTTTTTAATTGTTAATATATTCTAATAGCACCAGTTGTATTCCCTTTTCTAACATTCTGTGTTGCTTTCTCTGCCCGTAAGTTATTCTTTGTAGTCGTATCGTAGCCACATTTGCAACCGATACAATGCTGCCAAGACAGAACAAGTGATAACGCTCTTGCCGATGGTGCCGACGCATCCTGATGGCCGGACGCGCCGATAGTTTCTGTCATGCAGCCCAGCTAGCGGTGGCGGGAGATATTGCAAAGCCTACCCTTTGGCGCACGCAGCATTATCGTAGTGATAGTAGTTTTGGCAACCATGGCACGAGCAGAAAGCGGCCAGAGCTTGCATTTTGCGGAGCCCAGTTTGTACGAGGTTTGCCAGCGCACGGCTGCGCTACGCCTCATGGCTCTTCAAATGCACCGGTATACGCTGTTCGGATTTTCGTCGGAGCTAGATTGGAGGCCTCTGCACTTCGTTGAGCCCATTCCAGCACAAAAAATATGCGAAGTCTGTGGGTTGCTTTCTAAATGGGCCATCTTTCTCCCCTGTCGACACGTCGTTTGCAAAATGTGCTATGAACAATGCTTTGTCAACGACGTTTACGAATGTCCAATCGACAGTGTCCAGTTTTGTGAAGAAAACGTTCAATGGATGGAATTTCCCGTGGAAAATCTGCTGAAGCGCAAGGTAAGAACTCGGAATTTTCTAATTAGGAGCTCATATTTGTATGTTGTGCAGATACTGTTGGCGTAACTTGCTCAAATGATAGGATGCAGGACGTAACGCTGGCGAGTAGCTTCATAAATGTCAGCTTGCGAGGATGTAGTACGAGTGGGCGTGTCGATACGTAATCTTTTATAAGCAAACAGCACATTGAACTAACAGAAGAAAAGATTGGATGAAGCGCTTCGTCTTACTGTTTTATTTTCTCTTGTAAATTAAGCGCGCACAATTTTTTTTCGTATGGATTACTTTGCAACTACAACCATGGACGCAATGTGCCAGCTATAACAGGCATTAACTAGGAATAATAAAGAACAATGCTCTGTGTACAATGTCGTGCTGGAAACACGAGAAGTTGCTCTATGCACAGTGCGACGAAGATGCTGCCAACGCGTTGGCGTAAAAATGGTTCCTGGCCGGCAATATAGTAAACGCCGGCCAGTTACCTGGCCGGCGGTGCCGGCAATATAGTAAGGACCGCGAAGCGGCTCGGCGTTGGTGACAGGCCCCCAGTGACACGCACTAACCATTGACACTGGAACGGTGGTGACACCTGTGGAACTTTGTCAGTGTTCGGGCATATAAGCATTTCCGCCGTCGGCGTACTGCGTAGTGCATATAACACTGTTTGTCAATCGTAACGACCAATCAATTGCCTTCATTCATTACTGAGCAATTTTCTTTTTTTATTGACATGATGTAAGGAGATGTTGGCGCACGAATAAGGCGCCGGCTACTCATTAAAATCCGGCGACAATTTGCAAATTTGGAGAACGTTACGGCAATTTCCTACGAAAATTACTGAAAGAACTGTGCTGCTCTTTTATGCGAATTGAATCGCCGCCGAGCCACTTCCGGTAATTCCTGCACGACGTCGTACGTGGAGCATCACTCAATAATAAATCGCTTTTGAAATGCTTGATAACTCTCTCGTTAAAACCTCGAATGCTGCAAGGGCATGAAGCAGCTGATTTGTAAGGTTGTGCAAAGCTTCTTCAAAACCGATGTGTGATGGTATTTGGCGAAATGCAAAGCGAGAAAATGCCAAACACTGTTTGCGTAGCTGTACTATTGCACTATGGATGTGTGTGGCGCACTCTTCATATATGATCTGGCTCACATTCGAGATGGGTTAATGGCTTGCGCTTGTTTTGTTTGCTATGTTTCATACCTAATTGTTATAGCTTTAGCGCTACAGCGGTAAAGCGCTCGTTCCGCAGAAAATTGCGGTGTCGGCGTCGTTGGTTGCGAGCGAAAAATCAGCTTGTGTGGCGTCGGGAGCCAAAAATCAATTAGGTGGCGTAGGGAGCCAAAATTTAATGGGCTCCTGTAATAATTAGTTAATTCGTTCCGATCAGACTATCATTCACATCGTTCATCGACAGGGCGCAGAAGCAAGCCTACTAATTTTGAAAAATGGTTGCATGGACTGTTCTTTTTCGAAGGCAGACCTGCTCCTAGAAAAGAAGTTGTGTGCGACGCGACAGACTCGAAAATTCATTGTCACAGCACACACTCTCGCCATTCGGCGCCTCCGTTACGAGATAAGCTAGTGATAAGGTAAAAGCGTGTACCCGAATGCTCTTTACTTTTCATTCACTCATTCGTTTTTTGAACACACTAGGTCACGCATGTTCACCTTTGCATTTATTAAATAATATCGCGCGAGTGTTAAACCTGGACATAGTAGCACCAAATATACGCGAGAAGTAACCAGCTTTTCTACATAATGCGCGAGCACATAGAGCACACTCGTGCGCTTGCACCGTCTGCTACTCTGTTTGCCTAGAGATGCATCCGTACTTGCAGCCTTATCTGTGCGACCATGTGTTCTGAAAGAAGCCGGGACGCTGATCGTCGTGAAGCTCATCTCGTTGCTTCACGCCGATAATAGAAACTACCTTATCCTGGGGTCAACCCCCGTGCGATAATATGAAACAATCGAAAGGGTGAACACTAAGGGATAAAATCACCTCTTACGCTTTTTCGTGTATCCTTACATACCACGTAAACAACTCCCTTTAAAGATACAGGTAACTCCCTTTCAGAAATTCGCTCCATTTACTACTCTCTGAAGAGAGTACGATGATCACCAAAAGTAAGCTAACATAGATATTTAAAGGGAGTTATATATGTGGCAAGTCAGGAAGGACTTACCAAAACGATGAACATGTATAATCTTTTTTTTTTTTTGAAGCTAGGATTTGGATAGCAACGAGCTGAGTTCTTATCCACGGGGCTGCTTCATGCTGAACTCAAACCAAACGTGGTGTAGAATGTCACTGCTTCTCATTTTAGCGTGTCGTCTCAAGAACACTGTAAACTGATGGAAAAAAAACGTGCACGAAGCATTGCGATTGTCATTTGAAATGCTTGCCTCACGTCAGTTGCTCGCAGTGGCTTTGTTGCCGCATGCCTCGTTATCAACCTATGTTCGGCTATTCAAGCTACCACACTTCGTAACACTTGAAGTCGAGATAACAGGTGAATTCTTATGAGCATCCATGTAAGTACACCAAGACCGAGAGTAAAATCTCGTTAATTCGGATTTCAAGGGAAGGTAAAAAAATGTACCCGGATTAACCGAATTTCGAATTATGGTAAGTTTCAAGAAAACAATGAAGAAATGATTACTACATCAATACACTTTCCTTTCTTTGATGAGTACGCAAATCCTTCACTTACTTAGCATAAGAGCAATGTAAAAGCCGCAATTTTCGTCATCTTGCGACCTCTTTCATAATACTACCGTGGCGCAAGAGTTCTGACGTTATTGCGCACCGCCACCATGCGCAAGGGACGATACTTTTTTTTTCGACGGTCAACGAAATACATTTGTCGTTGCCGCTTGAGCATTTGTCGTCAAGAAAGCGAATGCGCATGGCGACCACGCCGTTTTGAACGCCCGCGGCCAATTTGGTGGCACACGCGGAGGTAAACGCAAACCGGCATGAACCGTTCTGGCTTTCCTGTCGTTACCGTGCGGTCCGCAGTGATGACGACGGCAATGCGGACTGCGCCGCCTCGTTTCACCTGGCCGCGAACGTCGTTTTCACTGTTTTGCGCCGCACATATCTGGCGCTGCGCGCTCGGTGCGCTTAGGGTACCTTGATGTCAGCGCGGCCGCGGCGGAAGAGGCGGACACATCGAAGCACCCTTGGTGTGCTCCCACAATTGTTGGAATTAAGCGGGTTGCGGCCAAATATGACTGATTTAACGAGCGTTTGACGCCACAAAACAATTCATATTATGGCCCGGATGGGATAACGCGTCGGAATTACCCTATTTTCCAAATTAACGAGGGTCGAATTAACGAGTCTTGACCATATTACATAGTTCTGCATCGACTAATACAATTGTTTATGAGAATTTACGAAAATCTTAGAATCTAAGAATTTCGCGAATTGACTTAAAACTGCGTGAATATTTTTCTTTTGTTTTCAATTTGGAAGACAGAGAATAACCTGACTATAACAACACTGTAATTCAGCACAAATTCTTATACAGGCATAGTATACGTAAGCCTAATGATGTTAATGTTACCGATTTTGCAACTATTGCGAGAGCAAAGAAAATTGAGAAATATTTAAACGTATTCTATAAATTCATATCTAACACGGCTGTGATTTGGATGCCGTAAATGATGAACTGCTTTATGTGGTATTTATGTTCAAGAAGGTTGCTTACTGGAGCGCTTAGTAAAGAACTCCATCACACAATCTAAACCTTCTTTAAGTGTGTGTCGTTATGTCGTCTTCCATACTTTCTCGAGTCTTGAGCGCTGAGTGCAGCGCCATGTCGTTTGCAGAAATGCCGTATCTCTGTGTGGAAATGAATCAAGGCTTTGTACAAATGTAGATTATTTTTTTTTTCATTTTCCCTCAATTTGCAGTTTATCTCTAAAGCAAACAACTGCACAGAAGTACTGTCTCGCCGACTTTCACATCTGTCATTCCTCCTAAATGTAACAAATTTGGCCATAGTTGGCGCAGACTTGGTTTCATAACAGCCCTTAGACATTTTTAATTTTTCGTGTATGAAAACTGCAGTTTGATCCAAAGCATGCGCGTTGTCAAGTCTGATTACCGTTTTCAGGACGCAACATTTGGAATGCGAGAAAGAACATTACAAACAGAAACCTTTGTTGCTACCAGACGAATAACAGCAAATCTGATGCCAATTTTGGATAGTTTTTCATACTTATTTGGTGCTCTTGGAAAACGTTTCCTCTATTTCAGGTGAAATGCTGGAACGAGGAGAACGGCTGCGACGCTATCATGAATCTTTCAGGCATACTGAGGCATTTTGCTCAAGACTGCGACCATCACTCAACGCGCTGTCCCAACTGCTCAGCGCTCGTCCTGTGCCGAAGAGTGTGCGCGCATCGTAGAAGTAACTGCAGCATGCGTGCATCGTTCAACCAAGCCCAACAACTGCAACCATCGAAAGACTCCGTTGAAGAAGCTATGTTCACCGCTTTGGAGACGATATTGGAAGAACATGCTAAAGAAATGAAATCTGGTCTTGACCAGGTTGTACGAGACCACAATACCATCTACGACAGACTGAACGAGGTTTCGCACATCGTAAATGGGCTAAGAGAGACGGTGATACAGACGTCAAAGAATCAAGCCCGTACAACTAATGAAGCCAGAATTGCAGCTGTCAGAGAACTCAGAGAAGATCTCGCTGCACAAGGTGACAGAATTGACGAAGTTTCACAACGCATAACCGCGTTTCACGAAGATGGTAAAGGAGTCGTCGAGGCAACAAAACAATTCCTCGAGAACCTTGAGCAGAGCAACTCCGAAATAAGGCGACGCATTGCCGCAGATGACAACCGCCTGGAAAGAGTCTCAGAAGCCATGAGCTCCTTCAAGGTTGTTTTTGATGAAGCGCTGGAGCGTGCTACAGAGATCATGTCGCAAAAGTTCACAACATACATTGACTTCTGTGCCGCAGAAAAGCCTAAAGAAGCGGAAAGCGGCCAGAAGGCATCGAATGAGACAGAAAATCAGCTCCTTGCGCAGAAAACACTTGGCATTAAAAACTACTGGTTTTGTGTCAAGGAAATTAGCACATTGAAACAACAGGCGATATCTAAAGGTAACGCCAGGTTCTTCTGCGAACCGATTTACCTGTGCGGCTATCGCATCTCCCCAGGATTGTATCTGCAGAATAATGAGAACTCTGTGTTGGTGCACGCGCGCGCACAGCTGCATAAAGGGGTAATCGATGAATTTCTACAGTGGCCTTTCTCTCACAATGTCAAGCTCACATTCATGGGTCCATCTTTAGACAAAGGCCGCGAGCTCTTAAGTGTTACCCCTTTTGATCTGAGACATTTTGGAAGGCCGACTGCACAACGTATTCAAGCCTTTTACTTGACCGCTTCGTTGCCCCTGGAGGACCTTGAACGTGACGGATGCGTTAAGTCCGATCAACTCTGCGTGAAGTTTGAGCTTGTGCCATGAACAGAGTAACAGGATAATTTGATGCAATTTCTCTGGAATGAGTTGTGAAATTCTGACTGAGGAAAAGTAAGTCTCCAAGTGCATTAAACTTTCTAAGAATATAAGAAAAAACCGAATAAACTGTTTTCTGATATACCTGCATTTTATGCATTCAATTAAGCTTGAATATATCGTGTCTTAACTGCGACTTCGAGCAATTTTTCATTGTTTTTTAATTTTATGTCCTTTAATACTCATGCGGAATTGATGTTCTGCCTTAATTGTGCTCATTAACAGGCGAGCGACGCTACAGTTACAGCTTCTTTTACTATTATGTAGCCTTTCGATTTCGCTTTCTCTGAATAAGAGACGCGTACATTTCTTTGGTGGATTTTCGTCGCAGGTTGCTGTGAGGCAGACAGCTTCTTCGTTCGCTTACGGGCATGGCTATCACTGCAATTGGTGAAACCGATAAGTTAGCCCACCATAAAAGTAAAGCGAAAAATGCCAAAAGAAATGCGGCGCAGTGAGAACATTACAAACTGGTATTTTCTTCCCATTTATTCCAGTATGCATCAACAATAAGGCCACATTTCTCTCTTTCTTAGCTAACCAGTTATATCTGGAGTGCTGTTCCATAAATTTATTCACAGGACATCACGCTAGTATGCTTAACGTTGCTAGCGTGGCGCTGCTGAGGCCGAAGGTGCGAATCCTACCGTGACGGGCGCGCTACAGCTAGGTTCAAATGAAAATACCCTCTTGGCCCTCATAGACTTGCGGATGCGTGAAGGACGAGTGGTTCTAGAAATTCGCAATCGCCCAATACACCGTGCATTCTATCGATATCCTGATTCCAGAAAATGAAGCGTGAGAATCTCAAATAACGTTGTAAGGCGTGTGTCTTCCGAGAAAAGGTTATTTTAAGCGCTAAAAAATACCTTTTGTTACGTACAGGGCAGGGGCGAAGGCAAGGGAGAGAAGGGGGGGGGGGGGGCTTATATGCTTTCAGCCCTCCCCGAAATTTCAACACAAAAGTGTTTTATGCTGGGATCCATCACGGCCTCACTGACGTATTTCCGTCACGGATACGAAGTTGTAAAATATACAATAACAGATGGCAAAGAAAAAAAACCTAGAAGAAAAAGTTCCGTTGCCGGGAGTCGAACCTACGACCCCTCGATCCGCAGCGCGCGGCGCGAAACCACTCAGCCACAGAGCGCACGTTGTTAGGCTCGCTAACGGCAAGCTATTTATATACACCATTTACCGTTCGCGGTACTCAGAGCTCGGTGGCTTCAGCGTTTTCTTGTTATCACTAGCGAGAGGGCGCGAAGAGCGCGCAGGGCGCGCCTTAAAGGTTGTCGCCCCGGGCGTCGCGATGCGAGCGCCCTTCTACAGGGGGTGTCTCTCATGTGTGCGTGTTTAACACTTGATGGGGGCGGTTTGTACGTCTTGTCCTTCCACCGCAAGTTTCCGTTGACGATTCAGAGAGCACGGAGATCACTTCGCTCGCTGCAGCGGCCTCATTTCCGAAAAGATCGCGCTGCTCACTCGCACAGAAGTAAAAATTGTGACAGTTGTTAGTTCGCGCTCGTCCTGTGTATGCTGTTTTTGTGCGTCCTTTTTGCTTTAGAGCACGCTGCAAGTTTTCAGCTGCTTGCCATTCTTCGCGTGACATTACAATTTGCTGCTGCCATTCCTTTGTGTTTGTGTAGAAACAATGCACAATAAAAGCTAAACTACCTCTGTGAAGACATGTTTCACATTCGTGTTATACCGATTCCTAAGAAAGGGGGATCAGCCATGTTTTTTTTATATTCTGATGCACCGCCTAATAAAACAGCCACCTGCGCGGCAAATCATCCCTGATTTTTTTCTAGAATTCATTTTTACAGTCGAAAAAACACATTGGTGAGAACATTTCTGACCCCTGGGGGCTGTTTATCGGGCTGTGCAGCGTGTCACCATCAGAAATGCACTACAAACAGAGGTGTATTGCCACGCCTTTTAAATGCGAAGCATTTCTTAGCGAACTTCTGCGACTTTGAGCGTATCTATCTATCTATCTATCTATCTATCTAGCCGCCTACGACTTTCTGCTCTCCTGGTCGCTTGGTTCATCGAATGTGCACCAAAATTGGTATGGCGTAACATGACTGTATGACGAACGTAAATGACAAGTCATAACATGAAAATCATGACAGGCATGTCATGTACAGCATGATTTACATGCTACGCTCAAGGTGCGCTGGCGGCCGTTTCGCTAGCTTTATATACACCAAAATTGGTATCTTGCGACGTGACCGTGTAACGAACATAAATAACACGAGATAACATGAAAACCATGACACGCATGTCATGTACAGCATGACTTACGTGGCACGCTCATGGGGCGCTGGCGGCAGTTTCGCTAGCTTGATCTACCCCGAAATTGGTATTGCGCGACGTGACTGTATGACGAACATAAAAACTCCAGTTAACATGAAAATCATGACACGCATGTCATGTGCAGCATGACTTACGTGCCACGCTCATGAAGCGCTGGCGGCAGTTTCGCTAGCTTGATATACACCAAAATTGGTATCTTGTGACGTGTCTGTGTAATGAACATAAATAACACGAGTTAACATGAAAATCATGACATGCATCTCATGTACAGCATGACTTGCGTGCCACGCTCATGGAGCGCTGGCGGCAGTTTCGCTAGCTTGATCTACCCCGAAATTGGTATTGCGCGACGTGACTGTGTGACGAACATAAAAACTCGAGTTAACATGAAAATCATGACACGCATGTCATGTACAGCAGGACTTCCGTGCCACGCTCATGGAGCGCTGGCGGCCGTTTCGCTAGCTTGATCTACCACGAAATTAGTATTGCGCGACGTGACTGTGTGACGAACATAAAAACACAAGTTAACATGACAATCATGACACGCATGCCATGTACAGCATGACCTACGTGCCACGCTCATGGAGCGCTGGCGGCGGTTTCGCTACATTTATATACACCAAAATTGGTTTCTTGTGACGTGACTGTGTAACGAACATAAATAACACGAATTAACATAAAAATCATGACACGCATGTCATGTACAGCACGTCTTACGTGCCACGCTCATGGGGCGCTGGCGGTGGTTTCGCTAGATTTATATACACCAAAATTGGTATCTTGTGACGTGACTGTGTAACGAACATAAATAACACGAGTTAACATGAAAATCTTGACACGCATGTCATGTACAGCATGACTTACGTGCCACGCTCATGGGGCGCTGGCGGCGGTTTCGCTAGCTTGATCTACCCCGAAATTGGTATTGCGCGACGTTACTGTGTAACGAACATAAATAACACGAGTTAACATGAAAATCATGACATGCATGTCATATACAGCACGACTTACGTGCCACGCTCATGGGGCGCTGGCGGCGGTTTCGCTAGATTTATATACACCAAAATTGGTATCTTGTGACGTGACTGTGTAACGAACATAAATAACACGAGTTAACATGAAAATCATGACACGCATGTCATGTACAGCATGACTTACGTGCCACGCTCATGGAGCGCTGGCGGCCATTTCGCTAGCTTGATCTACCCCGAAATTGGTATTGCCTGACGTGACTATGTGACGAACATAATAACACGAGTTAACATGAAAATAATGACACGCATGTCATGTACAGCATGACTTACGTGCCACGATCATGGCGCGCTGGCGGCCGTTTCGCTAGCTTGATCTGCCCGGGAATTGGTTTTGCGCGACGTGACTGTGTGATGAACATAAAAACACGAGTTAACATGAAAATCATGACACGCATGTCATGTACAGCATGACTTACGTGCCACGCTCATGGGGTGCTGGCGGCCGTTTCGCTAGCTTGATATACACCAAAATTGGTATCTTGCGACGTGACCGTGTGAGGAACATAAATAACACGAGTTAACATGAAAGTCATGACACGTATGTCATGTACAGCATGACTTGCGTGCCACGCTCATGGGGCGCTGGCGGCCATTTCGCTAGCTTGATCTACCCCGAAATTGGTATTGCCTGACGTGACTATGTGACGAACATAATAACACGAGTTAACATGAAAATAATGACACGCATGTCATGCACAGCATGACTTACGTGCCACGATCATGGCGCGCTGGCGGCCATTTCGCTAGCTTGAACTACCCCGAAATTGGTATTGCGCGACGTGACTGTCTGGCGAACATAAAAACACGAGTTAACATGAAAATAATGACACGCATGTCATGTAGAGCATGACTTACGTGCCACGATCATGGCGCGCTGGCGGCCGTTTCGCTAGCTTGATCTACCCGGGAATTGGTTTTGCGCGACGGGACTGTGTGATGAACATAAAAACACGAGTTAACATGAAAATCATGACACGCATGTCATGTACAGCATGACTTACGTGCCACGCTCATGGGGTGCTGGCGGCCGTTTCGCTAGCTTGATATACACCAAAATTGGTATCTTGCGACGTGACCGTGTGAGGAACATAAATAACACGAGTTAACATGAAAGTCATGACACGTATGTCATGTACAGCATGACTTGCGTGCCACGCTCATGGGGCGCTGGCGGCCGTTTCTCTAGCTTGATCGACCCCGAAGTTGGTATTGCGCGACGTTACTGTGTGACGAACATAAATAATAGGAGTTAACATGAAAACCATGACACGCATTTTCCTCAATGACATGCAATGTATGCAGGTCTTTGCTGGCTGCTTCGCATTACATTGATTCCCACAATGCGTGGGATCTGCCGGCTTTTTTTTAAGGTGGCGTGTCACTAAACAGAGTTGTATTCTCACGAACTTTTCGTAGAGAGATTGCACAAAATAAACTTGGTCAATCTGTGATATTCAAGACAATATTGTATCTACCCGCAGTCTTAACAAGATAATTTTCTTGTTCAGACTGAGGACGCGCTTACATGGTGACTATGACTGTAGAACAAAGCAGTGTTGGAAGATGAACAGGTAAAATAATTTGGACTTCATCTTTATTCTTCTCAAATGACTGAATCTATATTCTACGGCAACCAAATGAAATGTGCTTGATTCTTTACGTTTTTACGTGACGTATGCACAAGTTTGACGCGCTCATAGTGGTTATTTTTTCGTCATTAGCTGCTCAATCATTTTATCTATAACAAAGTTCAGTGGTCGCGGTAGTTGCGGCAAAAGGCAAAAAAAAAGCTGGTCCCTTTTTAAATTCTCGTACGTAGATTTGGAGGACAAAAGTGGTACAAATCTGAACAGCCAAAAACACAAGGAACGACACACTAATATTTGTGATGAATATTGAGCGGACTACATTGAAATTGAGCGCGGTGGTTGTATCTCTGCTGTGGTAAAACTAGCACTTTTGTGCATGATTGATGCAGCGCTAAAGACGGAGACGAAAAGAAATTCAGAGTGCACAGGATTGCTTTAAGCCTTGTGCTTATGGTTCTCGAATGCTTTTCGTCTCCGGCGTTAGCGCTGCATCAATCATGCATGCATTCCAACTAGCATAACTTTCCATTCTACTGTAGAACTTTTGTACTTACCAAATGCAGGACTGTACATCTGTATATACATTCTTTTTGTTTCTTAATTTCTTGAGATTTTTTTTTTCCTAACAACCGAGTAGAAACGTGCAGCAGTCGCCAAGAAATAGCGACAGCAGCTTCATTTATATTTTATTTCGATTAAAAACATACACGGCACAAAAAATAGAACTTCCTTAATTGTACATATTGATGATTCTGCATAATGCACATGGGCACCGCTATGTTGGGCTGCTAAGTGAATGTTTTCTTATTTTTGTATATCATGTGGTGCAACAATTATTATTGTGCAAGCCAGCGCTTATACGTCTAACGGTTCGTTTACATAAAAGTAGCAAAAGAAGCGTGCGTGGCAATATGCTCATGAACCGTCGAATGCAGCAACCCAACTCTTTTCATGCGTATGCTTCTGCCGTAGCACAGTACGTTGATAAAGGTACAAAATGGCAAGGCTATAACCAAATATGGCAGCCTTGAAATCTAAACGTAAAATGGTTCATAGATGGCTTGCACTGAAGTCAAACCGCCATGCTGGAGTGCCAACATGGTGGAACACGAACTTTACGATGTCACGTTAACGTTATCAGTATGTTTGATTCAGGTTATTGTGTTATCCATGAGCAAATGCCAAAGATGTTTCAGCGGCGTTTTTATCACAGTGAATCAGATTGAGCGCCGAGGGATTATGCTGCCTTGGCATCACCTAAGCGGCCATATTGGAGTACCAGTATCTTAAGAAACTGCGTTGTGACGTCACGTTCAAGCCATTAATATGAATACGTTGTGTCCATGTACAGCCGGGGCCGCTTATGACGCAGTTAAGATGTTTTCAGGCAGCGGGGCCTCGCTTTCTACATCTCCAGGCCTCTTTTGTAAAAGGGGTACTGACACAAAATTTCGCGGCCGAGATAGCCTGCTGGATCGATTCCCGTGTACGTGCGTGTACCATCTGCAAAATATCGACAGCGAATAAAGCTTGGAAGGTATTTTATATGAATTTTGAAGTTCGCGAGCGCGATCCAGCATTATAGGCCGTACCTAGTGCATTGACACCCTCGGAGGTGACCCGAGGTGACCCCCCTACTTCCCCTACGTAACCGTTGTAGCCCGTACAAGTTATAATGACGTCATAGCCGCCATTTCTGTTTTGACGCTCTTCCCGACGAATCGCTCCTCGCCAGCGGGTCAAACCTGAAGTGATTCGCCACGTCGAAAGTTCCTTCCATCCCCGCCGCAAGAAAATCGACGCCATCAGACGACGGTGAGCCCGACGACGACAGACCGCGCAGATATCCGTCACTGTTCTGTGTGCTCACGTGACCGAGCGTTTCACTCGTTAGGTGGTGATAGTTGCACCCGGCGGCTTGTCGTTTTTGGAGCTCTGTGAAACCGAAACTGAGGCTGCGTCGGTATTGAGGAGCTTGTAATTAATTATCTGTCGCGCGCTGCAGCAAACGATGTGCCGTGTTGTGAATAACAGGCCCCCAGCAACACACTGCAGTAAAAAAACTCGGGGCGAAAATTTTTGTGTCAGGACTCCTTTAAGCGTGGTCTCCATTAGTGCCGAAGATTTGTATCCTGCTAAAAAGACAGGTTTACCCTTGGCTAGGGTAAAATCTTATACTGCGTGTGTCCAGATAAGAACGAACACGATGTTCCCCTCAGTAATCGCAATGTTGATGAAATTTACTACACGCTCATTCTTTAGACCTAAAACTATGACTTCAAAGTTACTTTGAGTGCACCAAGCGAAAAAACCATCTACTTTTCGGTCACGATATGTCTTCCTATCAAATAAAAAGTGAAGTTGAATATTTTAAGTATCTTATTTCCCTTTGGTGTCGATGGACCTCTGAGGAAGAATATCATTAACGTGGTACACGGCACACAATACCTGTATTCCGGAATTTATCACTTCAGAAAAGTTAGTGAGGATGAAAAAACTCGGTACGTACCTACTTTGATATTTGAGATTTCTTTTGAAAAATTGCCGTGGTTTTCGCACGCATCATTAAACTTCAAAACTGTATTACAACTTATGTAGTTTACCAAAAATCCCGAAGTTTGCAAAAGCTTTCTCAAAAAATCAATTTTTGAGTTTAATTAAAATTAAGTCGCTGGCAAGAAAAGCCCATTGTCTAACTTACGTCTATTGAAAAGTGGCATTACTTGCGTTACTAACAAGTCCTAATGCTTCAGATGCGACCAGCTCAGCCTAGTGGCCAGGCCATTAATTACTTGCTGCAAATCGGATGCAATTTGTTTACAAGTAATCGTACCCGAGAGAGTCACAAGGTAGCTAAAGGTCACAAGTTAAAAAAGACCAAATGCGCTCAGGTTGCATGATGCGGCAAACTTTGTCTCGCGACCGGCCGCTTAGCACACTTGAGTCGAGACAAAGTCTGCGGTGGCAGGCGCATGCGGCGTAGAGCGCTTGCATTATATCACTGTAGTTTCGATTGGGCGCGAACAGCGCTTGCGTGTGAAACAAAGTTCAGAGGGCGAATGACATAAGCAACACATTACAGCAAAAAAGTCACAGTTTCGCCGCAAAAGCGAAGCAATGAATCCGATAGCAACGAATTACAAAGTCACAAGAAGAACGCCAAGCAGCTTGATACTTGCAGCGCGCCCATCAAGCGCAAAGGACTCACGAAAAGATCACGCACATGATGACCACGAACTGATAACGGTAAGAGCTGGATACGTGCAGCGCGCTTCGCTGCTCAAACACAACGAAGGTCGCTCGAAAAGAACACACAGGTATACACAGGACGAGCGCGAACTCTCCCAGTTACTTATTCGTGTTTGAGCGGCGCGCTACAACCCAACGCTCTTAATAGTTTTGTTTTCTCGAAAACTGCGGCGCGTGGAGTGGCCCCTCCGCGTCTCTTGCCGCACGTTGGCGTTCGACGCATTGTTTACCAGGCGTTCCACATCGCGTGTGGGCACAGAAATGGGCCGCTTTTTAGTGTGCGGCTCAAGCGCCGTTTTCAAACACAAGCAAAGTCTAGGATCGATTCTTTAAAACGCCCCCTGCGGGCAATCTCGCGGGCGATACTGCACACGAGCAAGCACCTCAGAGATCTGCATACCGCCAGCTTTAAATGGTGCATATAAATAGCTCGCCGTCAGTATTCTACACAACCGGTGGCGCGTGGCCGAGTTGTTTAAAACGGCGCGCTGAGGAGCGAGGAGTCGCAGGCTCGAATCCCGGGGACGCACATCTGAAGTTTCTTTTTCTTTCTTTGTCGGTTTTATTTCGTATTACATATATATATATACATATACATATATATATATATATATATATATATATATATATATATATATATATATATATATCCGGGACATGACTGCAACGGCGAGGGCAAAAGCCAGCCGAGAGTGTCCATATAATTGCTGTTGCAATAAAAATAATACCTATTATTCGCCAACATTTTTTATATCATGACACGAGACCTGCGCCGGTATAGGTCGCAGTCAGCGCCTGTAGTGCTGCGGACGTGTGTTACTTCCTCTTTTCTGATGGCCTAAAAACATTTAGCCCCACTCTATCAACAGCAGATGACACAGGAAGCAAGCCTGTGGCATATAAATAAAGCTCTTATACATGCTCACGCTGGAGGAACAATTCAAACTGGAGTTGTTCTGACTCTCATGCAAGAACGTCGCTTTCAGCCGGGGGCTAAGAGAATTGTGTCCAAGTCCTTTGTTTTATGAAAGTAGCACTGATACAACATTGTGTCCTTGTGCGTCTGCAGACACGATAATCTCCCCAAGACGCGCGTTGATAACTATATTCTATGGCTTCGGGCGTAATCATACCGTTTCAGAATAGTACACTAGAAGGAAATGTGGCGCTACTGACTATGCGAGCTGTAATGCATGGCGCTTCCGCCAGCGTGGGAATGATGCGTAGTACATCAATCTGCCTAAGCTTCGTTCTTTCTGCTCTTTGTGGCTACGTGTGTCCTGCGGCCGCCTTGTCTCAAGACGAAGTTCAGAAAAAGTTCAGCAGTGCCACTTCCCCAAAGAAAGCCACAAGTACGTTCCAAGCCGCAAGCATTTAGGCTATGCGAATCCATGTAGGGCCTACTATCCAACATTTCCATGGTGACTGAACGATCGCAGCTCCAGCGTTCCCTCTATTAAATATTTTGGCAAACGCTATAGGCGTAACAGCCGAGGAAGAAATACATGCGCGCTGTACTCAAGGCACTCACAGCAAGAATACGGGCAATATTTTCATCGCATATTATTGACTATGTTGGTAATTAACAGCTTCTACATTTCATAGTGATACATTCATTATCTCATACGCAATCTGAGCTTCCTCTCAAGGCGCAAGCGGAGCTCACCCGCAATCAAACCACCGTTGATATAACGCGAGCACCCGCAGCCTCGGTCGGCCGTCGCAACGGGTATAGTTTACTGAAGTTCGCAAAGCGGCTGATCACAAGACAAAACTTGCCGCATTATGCAACCTAGCTGCGCATTTCTTGTTTTGGAACATCTCCTTTGTGACCATGTAGCGCAGAATTTTATTTAGCAATTTGCATTGCATTTGCAGCGCACGTGGAATGGCAGGG
Source organism: Rhipicephalus sanguineus (assembly GCF_013339695.2). NCBI lineage: Eukaryota > Metazoa > Arthropoda > Arachnida > Ixodida > Ixodidae > Rhipicephalus > Rhipicephalus sanguineus. Next base: position 110,126,049 of record NC_051183.1, read on the forward strand.
GTGCTAGACCGAGTAGGTCACATTGCACGCATTGTAACGCATAAGCAACGCCATTAAATAGTGCGACGTCTTATTATGTACAAGGCTTGAAAACGTCCTTGACTTCAATCAGAGACATTTCAAGAAATTTAAAATGGCCTTTTTGAGAAAACTATTTTCAAACTTAAGCACTTCCTGTAAATCACATATGTTTCAACTCAATTTGAAACGGTAATAGTGCTTGCCAAAACCATGAATTTCTCCAAAATAGAAGCTGAGATATGAAAGTCAATATATGCAAAGTTTTATTCTCCTCAGTTTAACTTGCCTACAGCAATCAATTCCCGAAATAGAGGTATTTTGGGCCATTTAACATGTTTGACATTTTTTTCCTCAGTAGTCCTGCAAGAAGAACGAGAAATATAATGTCCATACGATGGAATTTCACTTGTCGTTTGCTTGGAATAATTCTTGTGGTAAAAAAAGTGTACCGTGTTTTATTTAACCAGGTGCGCTCAACCTTGAGAAATCGCGAAGTAGGCATAAGAGCTTTCGGCGGCCGAAATGTGCGTGTTTTGTAGGGGGGGGGGGCAGGGGCGGGAGGCGAACAAAACGTTTTTTTTTTCGGGGGAATGCCCGACCTGTACTAAATCACATTTATTGAATCATATATTCGCAAAACTAACTGGAACGTCGTTGTTATGTGTCTAAAACCTGCACGTGGAGTAAGCTTCATCAAAATCTGGAAGGGTGACCTGGACATGGTGTTCCTTCTCATCTAGCCACACGCTATTGTGACCAGGGCAAGCCTTATAGCAATAACAAAAAGTTAACAATTACGGAATAAAACAGAATCAGCCCACGCAAGGTGCAATGTATTGAACATTATAGGAAGATAGATTCTTCATTAGGTGGCGTAAAAATGAGCTGTAAAGAATGATGAATAATGATGAAGATGGTTCCGTCGCATGTGTAAGGTGGTAAGTTTATGAAGTGATATATGACTGCAGCGTAATCTCGTGGCCGCAGGCTGCGTTCGATGTTTAAAAAAAAAAATCACGCATATTCAAAAGTGAATGATTATGAATGGGCGAAGCTCTGGGGATCGTTTGGTCACCGTGAATCTCCCCTTTGTCGTCCTTGCCGTTTTGCCGCCGCTTCCCGCGCCCTCGCCTCCGGAGTGGTAGCATGTCGTCGGCGTTCCCGTTGAGCCGCCGCATGCCGAGCCTTACGTTGGTTTTTATCCATGGCAGAAGGAGAATGTGCGGTCTGGAACACGCTTACATGCGCATTTGCACCGCAGCGTCCTCTCGTATATTTAAAGTCACATATATAGTCGATGACAAAGCTCGGTCCTAAGGTCCATAATGCGTACGTTGAAGTCGCCGACTAGTATGAAGGGTTTGTGCTTGTAGTTGTTTTATATTGTTTTGTCAAATTACGATTGTTGTTCCTCTATTGTAAACCTTTTTTTATTCACATACACAAATATGTTTCGACTATAGGAACGGTTTTCTAACCAACATGACAGCGGATAGTGAGTGTCGACGACAAAGCAAGGTCCTAAGGTCTATAATTTCGATTTTGAAACCACCGAACTGTATAAAGTGTTTGTGCTTCTAGATGTCTTATATTATTCTGTCACAATTATGATACGCTCTTGTGCACCGCAACGCCCCTAGCGAACTCCATGCAAAACTTAGGCACGCCGCCACCTCGCCGGACACGGGACATGCCTCGACCTTAAGGTGCTTCGCCCTTAAAACTCACGTGGTCTCTTATGCATTCGTCTGCGACGACTGGTACGCGCAAGCCATCTTCTTCTTTTTCTTTTCGCCCCCCTCCGAGATATTTCTGTACCTAACGTGATTTTAGTATTTCATCCAGAATCGGAGACACCACAAGCTTCGTGCACCTCAGGCGGAAAAGGGTAACAAAAGAATGGCAGGGATGCCAACCAGACGCGCGTCCTGTTTGCTACCCTGCGCTAGGATGAAGGGATTAAATAAAGAAAGAAAGCAGAAAGAAGGAAGCACCGTCAGGGTACATGTGCGTCTGCCCATTGCGCGCCTACTGCCAATCGCTCAACCCGGCCAATTTTAAAAACAGTATCAATGCCCGTGTCGCTTTTCTGGCCTGCTACGGCCTCCGTTATCGGCCCTCTATTGACCAAGCCAATGACCTCATGTGATGACGTTATTGTGCGAAGTCACGTTATGTGACCTCAGTGACGTTATGATGACGAAAGAAGGTGACGTCAAAACGTGATGATTTTTTGCATCACTCGTCTTGACGTCACCGGTGTGGGACGTCGCCAACGGTCAATTTCCGTTTATTATGAGGCATCTAAGGCTTTCGCCTTAAAACCACTCCGAGGAAAAAAACGAGAGAGTGGTTTCTTTCTCGCCTTCACTATGTTTCCCACAGGCGATATCACCTCCTCGCCACTTATTTCTTCATAAAGCACGTGTACAATGTCAGCACTAAGCGTTGAGCCTATCAGTATTTCGCGCTTGTCGGATACACGCTGTTATCTCCGCTTGCGCAGTCGGAAACACACAAAACGCAGTGAAATTGGTCGATCGCGCACGATAGTCATGCGAGATAAGAAATAACGGATGTGCGACTTTATGGCAAAGCAGGCGGGAGACAATTCACAAGTGATATTTGTCGTAAATTGACCAATCCAGAGTATGTACCCAGAGTATGTAATATACTCTGGGTTTATACTCTGGATTACATAGAGTATGTAATCGAGAACATGTCAAGTTAATCACCTTTCTGTCGTCACGAAGTGCGCCAAAAAGACGAGAAACGCCTAGAGAGAATGACGCGCTCGATTTACGTATTTTCAGAGACTGTTTGAGGGCCCTTTAAAAAACACGAAAAAGAACCGTGTGAGCCTGCCAACAATGTAGTCTATCTTGTTGTACTTGCGTGGTAAATAGTTCAAGTTCACTGTCTGGCACGCGTGATAGAGTCTTATAATCGTGACTTTCGATGCGAGCAAACGTCGAGCATACAGAACATACAGGACTATCAGTGCGATGACATCGCGCATAGTGGTCATGGCGGTTCTTGCCGAAGATTCTTTAGCACGCCTTAAGCAGTCTAATCGCCACACTTGACTAGCTGGTGATTAGTTGTGCATGGTTATAAGTGCATAACAAATAAGATACGTTCACTCTTTGGTACACCAAAGAGCTTGGCTTGTTTACTGGAACAAAACGATTAACGTGTGGCAGCTGCATATCTAATTGCACTTTTCTAGGATACAGAAACTGGAATGTAATTTACTAAGTCCGATTTTAATTTCACGATAGCTATGATCTCGCTAAACATAATAGCCTAACTTTCTTCATAACCACATGGCAGTAGTCACTGCCAGCACAGGTCCAGCGCAACCCCGTTTTTACAACGAACACCAGTCGTATTCCCTTGCAATAATAATTGTTTGGGTGTTACATCTAAAAACCATGATAATATTACGAGATAGGTCGCATAGTGCAGGCCTCCTAAACATTCGACTAAGTAGGACTTTAACGGGCACCTAAATCTAAGCACACTGGCCTCAGCATTTCGTCTCCATCGAAATGCGGCCGCCGCGGCCGGGATTCGATATCGCGTCCTTCGGATCAGCAATCAAGCACCATAATCATTAGACCACAGTAGGGGGTGTATGCCCTTTTTTAACTTTCAGTGTTGCTTTCTGTGCCTGAAAATATTTTTTCGTACTGGTATGGCACCGACATTAGCGACCGATACGAGGCTGCGAAGATTAGACTTCGTTGACAAGCGTCAAAGCTGTAGATGATAATGCCGACGCATCTTGATGCCCGGAACTGCAGATTACTTCCTCCCATGCAGCCCAGTAAGCGGTGGTGGGCGATATCGCAAAGTGGGCGTAGCATTATGGTAGTTAGAGTAGTATTGGCACCACTCACAGGAGCAGAGAACGGATAGCGTTTGCACATTCCGGAACAGTTTGAGTGGTTTCAACAACGTTTTTACAGCCGGGCGGACTCGCTGCTCCTCGCGGCTCTTCAAATGCACCGGTATACGCTATTTGGATTTTCCCATCAACTGGACTGGAGACCTATGTACTTTGTAGAGGCAATTCCGGCACACAGAATATGCGAAGTCTGTGGGTTGCTTACTCAGTGGACCGTCTTGCTGCCCTGTCGACACGTTGTTTGCAAAGCGTGCTACGGGCAATGCTTTGTGAACGAGGATCACGAATGTCCAGTCGACAGCGTCCAGTTTCGGGAAGACGACGTTCAATGGATGGAGTTTCCTGTGGAAAATCTGCTGAAGCGCAAGGTAGGAATGAAGAATTTTCTATTCACAGAGCTCCGTTTTTCTATAATAGACGGGAACGGTTGGCGTTGTTTACTATAAGGAAAGGATGCAGGATGTAATCCAGGCGAGTAGCTTCATAAATGCTATTCAGCTTGCGAGGACATACGAGTGAGCGTTTCGGTAAATACTCTTTGATGAACAAACAGCAAATTGCACTAACCCAAGAAGAGACCACACGAAGCGCTTCCTCTAAGTTCCTCATTTCCTCGATTTAACTTAGTGTGCACAATTATTTTTTAATGATTTCGTTGCTACTAGAAACGTGCATAGAATGTGCCAGCGGTATAAGAGTCACGAACGAGAAGCTATAAACCGCACTTGAAATGCTCGAAATGAAACATCAGGATCGGACAGGGCGCGTGCGGCGACACGTCCCCAGACCATTCCATCCGGTCGGACGCGGGCGCCATCGCCTGGTCGTGTTCCTTCGAGGACCTGGGGAGCGACCATAGGGTCCTGTGCGGGACTGTGGGAGAGGACGAAAGCGATATGGACGTCTGCGGAAAAGCCAGAGTCGTGGACTGGGACAAGTTTCGATATAACAGAACGAGGGAAGCAGGATGGATCGATCAAGGATATTGAAGAATGGTGCAGGGGAATACTCGCAGACGTAGAGCTACAGAAGAAATCGAATTGATAGACTAGCGACAGGGACCTTCAAGAGAAGGCGGGGAGAGGACCCGCGGAGGCGTCGACGATGGCGTTTAACATCAGACCAGACTGGACATCCGGCTGGCACATCTCGTAGCGGACAAGAAATCCATGCCATGGAGAGCGAGTAAGCAGAAACTCAACAGAAACATACGCAAGAAGGTCGCCGAGATTAACCGAGAGCTGGAGGCACACTGCGCTCGACTGTGCGAACAGGAATGGCAGGAGCTGTGCGATACGATGGACATGAAAGGGAACATCAGCGCAGGACGCACCTGGAATGTTATCAGGGACCTACTGGACGGCACCAGAACGGCGGCTTGCGTGCAGATGGCCAAGCTGCGACACAAGTACAGCGATGAGCACTGTTAGGTGAACAGGCGTGCGCATGCGCATCATGCATTCTACGAAATCATCTTTCCACCGCGCGCACTAAAATGTATCCACAACAAGCGTATCCATGACGTGGTGCGCGCGGTTGAAAGAGTGCATCGCAGAGCACATGCTGCGCATGTGCAATGTTTCCAGCGATGGCTGTTACGCGGCGCTCACAGTTTCGTCAGCCACGCGCTCGCGTGTTTACCCTAACAGTTCTCATTGCTGTACAGTGGCAATCTTTTTGAGGGTGAACACGGGAGCGCGTGGCTTTCTCTATCACCAGCGCCGTCAGACGGCAGCCACAATATCTGCGCGCATGCTCGTGGAGCGTAGGCTCCTTTCGTGCGCATTACGTCATCGCAGCGCGCTCGTGTCGTCTGCTAGCAGTTTTTTCCCCTCAAAAGTAACCAAGCTATGACAGAAACCACGATTTTGATGCTTTTAATTCAGAACGCTGTGCTTATTCTGCTTGGCGTTATTGTGATTACCTCAACTTTTCACTTTGTTTAGTTTTCCTTCTGCTGTGTTTTATCGTACAACGAACAGGCAATGGAACACAAACATCCGAACTCTTATTAGGTGCAAGTTCAACAAAAGATTGATCCGTTTAGAAGTAGTATTAGTAAGCAGGGATAATTTTCTCTTTGATGATGTGTTTTGTCATACAACGCTTTGCGGAAACGACTGCTGCCGTCCTAGAGGGCAGTGACGCGTATAGCTCTGGCACGAACTCATAATGCGCTCGACGGTCCTCCCATTCTTGTCGAACGGCTGCCCACAGCTCGTCCCCAGTAGACGGGTGGACAGGTTTCCGCACCATGGCTGATTTGATGTGCGCCCATATATTTTAGCAGATGTTCATGTCAGCGCCTTTGACCGGCCAGGAAGGCATGCCGATTCTGCGATTTTCTATAAGTTCCTTGACAACTTTTGCCGTGTGCACCGGGGCCAGGTCATCTTGAAACAGTCAGCATCGGGAAAGACGCTGTGGGCGTAGGGCAGCAACACATTGTCCAAAATATCTGTGCGCTATCGCTGCGACGTAAGGGCACCTTCTATGCGATGCAGAGGCCCGAGACCATGCCTTGACACCACGCCCCACACGTTCACGCAGTTTCGGCCACTCGCGGCGACTCCCTGCGCATTGGCTGGCTCCTAACTGCATGGAAATCGTATTTTTGACCATCACTCGCAAAATCAAACGTGCATTAAGAAACGTTTCTTACCGTGTGACTCTGGTTACCAAAATCGCATCCGTTGGTCTTGGCGAGATGTAGAAGTCGGCTCATCCGAGAAGATCACTCGATCCCAGTCATCTGCCATCCATGAGGTGTGTGCTTCGGTAAACTGGAGACGTGACCTTTTGTTCGAAGCAGTGACGACTGGCTTTCGTGCAGCTACAAAATTTCGCAGTCCAGCACTTCGGAGGCGTCACCGGACCGTACCAAGGGAAGCGTCCACATCTAGCTGCTCCCGCACTTTCCTCGCCGACTGGAACGGCTTCTCGACGACAGCAGCTACTATAAGCGCGTCTTCATCCTCCGTCGTTGCCTTTGGCCGACGCCTGTGTGGGGCATCACAGAGTCGGCCTTCCTCGCTGAATGCCTGAATAATTCTGTTGACGGTCTTTAGTGGCCTGTGCACGAGAGCACCGATGGAGCGCTGTGAATATCCCTTGAGCGAATATTGTACGATTTTCCACCTCTCTTCATCGGGAACGCGGGCTATTCTGAAATTCAATTGCTGTCCTGACAGAGGTGGTAATGTGCAAGAATATACATACGCTCCTCAAAGACGGAAGCCGCTTTTTAAATACGCCCACAAGTGTCATGAGCATGCGTGGCCTGGCTACAGATCTTGAGAACACCCACGAAACATTACATATATTTCCAAGTTTATTGATGCATCGTGGGGAGCGTAATGAGAAGTTCAACATCGTCACCAATCCAGAATCGTACGGCTACCTTATTGCGGTACGCGCGCAGCAGACGACATGCACTTGCTTGCGTGATGCAATGCTCGCGGCGGAAGAATTTGCGCACGCCGGCCACACTGCGCATGAGCAATGATTCTCGTTGCCGCCGCTGAACCGCGCTGTGTGCTCAGAAGGCCACGCGTTCCCGTGTTCACCTTGAAAAAGATTGCGACTACAAAGACAACCCAGAGGCATTTGCGGAGGAGATCGTGCAGACGCACCTTGCTCGCCCGGCAGGCCAGAGTCACCTCAAATACCGCGGGGCTCCCAACGAAGAACTAGACGCGGACTTTCTCGTGCCGGAAATCAGAGCGGTCCTCCAGTTACTGAAGACCAAGTCAGCGCCCGGTCCTCACAAGATCACCAAACAAATTCTGAGGAGCCTGCACGATGACGCCATCGAGAAGCTATGCCAGTACATCAACGCGTGTTGGAAGGAAGGCCGCACTCCGCACGATTAGAAGACCGTGGACGCGATTCTAATACCCGAGCCAGGCAAACCGCTAGAGCTTCGATATATGAGGTCAATCTCCCTGACGTCCTGCGCCGGGAAAGTCATGGAGCACGCCTGCCTCAACAGTGTGACGATGGACCTCGAGAAGCGGGAGGCCTTGGGCGCGCACATCATCGGTTTCTGGAGGGGGCTTCCCCCCGGATGCCATGCTGTAGATCAAGGAATAGGTCGTTAACGCACCAAGCACGAATGTGCGTGCACTGCTCGGATTTGACCTCAAGAGGGCCTTCGACCGCGTGAAACACACGGCTGTATTGGACAACATCAGCCAACTTGATCTCGGTCGAGGTTCCACCAGCACGTCAGCAGCCTCCTGAAGAGGCGCAAAACGACTATCAAGATCGACGGGGCCCCGCCGCGAATGGTTGGCATGTGGGTTGCGGGTACGCCGCAGTGCTCTGTGCTCTCCCTAATGCTCTCCAACATCCTCGTGATCGGGCTACCAGGGAGCCTCGACGCGATGGAGGGCATCAATCACACGATCTAGGCAAACGACGTGACAGTGTGGACCACGGAGAATACGAGCAGTGGCGAAATTCAAGACCACCTAGCCGTCCGGGAGGTGAAGCGGCGCGTCGAAGACACGGGACTTATCTGCTCTCCCGACAAATCGGAAATCCTGCTCCATAGACCGCGCAAGAAAGGACCTCACCCGAAGGTTGTAGTGGACGCCCGTCGTTTGGGCATCCGCGTCACAACGAAGGAGGGGACCCGAATAACGATGGTGCCCTAAATACGAGGGCTCGGCCTGTGGCCAGAAGAGAACGGTGCCAAGTGCTAGCTGTTTGCGCGACTGCAGAAGTGGCCGCCACCACTCACCGTGTTTCGACGGGTAGCGAAAAAGAGGAAAGGGCTGAAGGAACACAACGTGACAAGGCTGATACATGCGTACGCGCTGAGCCATATAACGTACGTCGCCGCGTACGCCGACTGGAACAGGAGCAAAATCGACAAGCTGAATGTGGCGATTTGCAAGGCGTTCAGGACAGCCCTGGCTGGGTCCCACTACAAGGAAACCCATAGGCTCCTCGAGCTGGGCGTGCACAACGTGCTCGACGAAATCGCCGAGGCGCAGACAAACGTACAGCTCGAGAGGCTGTATGGCACCAGAACGGGAAGACGCATTCAGCCAGCTCGGGATTTATATCACGAGGCGCGGGGACTGAAGTAAGCATTGCTACTGGAAGTGAGGGAAAGCAAACATGATAGAAAACATCCCCAGGAACATGCACCCCGTGCACGACTTGCAACGACGTAAAGGCAGAGCGGTAGCAATCCTGAAGCAACATGGAAGATGAGAGGGCGTCCTCTTCATCGATGCGGCCAGGTATCCACGGTACACCGGCGACGGTGATGGGGGATGACCACAACCCCCGCTGCAACAACAGAACGTGTGCAACGAAGTGGAGGCACCAAGACCACCACCGCTACTACTGCTACAACAACGGCAGCAGCGCCATCAGCAACATTAACGACAAGGCCGGCCGACGGCGGCGGTACCTGCCTTTTCCATGGCGGTCGTGGATACGAAAGAAAGGGTCCCGGTCACGGCATCGGCGAGGCTGCCTTCAGCCGAAGCTACAGAAGACATGGCCGCGGTCCTCGCGGTACTCCACGGAGGTGCGGAGAACACCTTGATTATCAGTGACTTCAAATCGGCGATTCGCAGCTGCACCAAAGGCTGGGTGTCCGAGGAGGTGGCTCGCATGCACAACGCCAGGGTCGGGGGCGCCCGGACAGGCACGACTACGGACAAGACCCTCAAGTGGTTCCCCGCGCACATAGGGGACATTGCAGCTATCAACACCAACAGCCGTAAACGCAACATCAGCAATGCCAACTGCCGAAGACTCATCGACACCCCACCCAACCACAACTAGCGCGCCCACCTCGTCGCGAGGCGATTTACCCGACGTGACGCGGTCACCCACGGAGCAGCCGCCGCCGTTGTAGTGCACCACGGACCCGAGCTAACGGGGGGGTTTCGACCCCCTCCCACGCCTAGCCGTGCGTGGCGTTGCCGTGTCCGGGGAAAAGGGGATCCTGGGGGTTGAGCCGACGCCGGGTGATTGGACCTTTAAGGCCCCCCGGCAGAGGCAACACACCCCTTTGGCCCCGGCTTCACGCAGACGGCACCCCTGGGCTGACCCACCCAGGGGAAATCGGCAGTCGCCTTTTCCTGTCTCTCTCTCCTCTCAGCTTCGTCTTTCTCTCTCACTTTAAATCTTTCCTGTCTTCTCCTCTTTTCAATTCACTTCCGTTTTTCTAGGCGGCAAGGGTTAACCTTGTGTACTATGTCCAGTCTTGGGCATATATATTGGGTTATAGCTGCAGTGTATAGCTGACGTCTGCAGGTCTTTGAAACCTGCAACGTGCCCTTGTGGGGCTCGCTGGTGGGCGGCTAGCACCGCTGCCGAATAGGAAGACTATTTGATGGCAAACTCTTTTCCCTCTTTACATGATCGCGCTCACAAAAGAGTGCGCACCGAAGTAACCTTGAAGCTCCCGCCTCAAATAAATGATGCCTTTCCCCGATTTCATGTCGTGCATTGTCAGCAGCCAGAAAGAACAGCCAGAAATCTCTCACCCTTTCTTGTGTCAAGGTCCCTCACAGATAAGCTTGGACCTGGTTTCAAGGTAACAAAAATGGCAAGCGGAGACCTGCTTCTTGAAGTGTGTAGTAAAACCCAGCATGACAAACTGAATACCATTCAGACATTCGGCGACGTCCCTGTCACAATCACAAAGCACAAATCCATGAACACTGTCCGCGGCGTAGTGTCCGACGATGACCTGATTGAACTCAGTGAAACTGAACTGCTCGAGGGCTGGAGTGACCACAATGTAATCAATGTCCAAAGAATCAAAATCCGACGTGACGATAAAGAAATACCCACCAAGCACTTGATCCTGACATTTGGCAGCAGTACATTACCAGAGCACATAGAAACAGGCTACATCCGAATGCATGTCAGACCTTACATACCCAATCCCCGGCGCTGCTTTAAGTGCCAGAGGTATGGCCACGGATCTCAAAGCTGCCGTGGGCGGCTCACGTGTGCTAAATGCAGCTCTCATGATCACCCTGCAGATGAATGCAGCAACACACCCCACTGTATCAACTGTGATGGAGGGCACCCTTCCTACTCCCGGGCCTGCCCTGCATGGAAACGCGAGAAAGACATCATATCACTCAAAGTCAGGGAAAACATTTCTTTCAAAGAAGCACGGAGACGTTTTTCAATAGTAAGTCACAGGACTTACGCTGATGCTGCACTCAAGGGGGCAGTGCGGCAGCAGCTTCCGGTGGCCGTCCGGACCCCAGACATTGGGGCGACGATGAGGCCACCTGCCCCCACGGCGGGTGAGGCTAGTTCCACCCCGCCACCTAAGAAGGACCAGCAGGCCAGTGGCTCAACGGTCCAAAAGACCTCCCCTTCCGAGGAGAGGCCTAAACCTAATGCCCAGACGCGCAGCGCGCGTTCATCCAGCGTCTCTGACGAGACAATGGATACAACACAAGGCCCTTCGGCACTACCGCCGAAAGGCCGCCAGAACTCTCTTGAGCGCTTGCCGAGAGGCAAGCTCAAGAGGTGAGCAGAACACGGAAACGATTACTTGACCTTGGGTCGGGTCTTCTGCGATGCAGAAGCATTACTCTGTGATAGCATAATGGCAGTTCAGGTACTCCATTGGAATGCTCGCGGACTCTTACGCAACCTTGACGACATTAAGGAATTGCTGTCCGAATATAAACCCAAGGTCTTTTGCGTCCAGGAAACCCATTTAAAATCGACAAACAATAACTTTTTAAAACAATACGTTATATACCGAAAGGATCGCGATAGCGGTCTTTCCGCCGCCGGTGGAGTTGCTATATTAGCAGAAAGCTCGATAGCCAGCCAACATTTGGCGCTCAATACTCCTCTTGAGGCGGTCGCTATTCGAGCCATTCTGCTTAACTCCTTAATAACTATATGTTCTATATACATCTCACCTGACTATAGACTCTCAAAAACAGAGCTCGAAGACCTGCTAGACCAACTGCCAGAACCTTTTATATTAGTTGGAGATCTAAATGCTCATAATCAGCTTTGGGGCGATCCGCGCTGTGATGCGAGGGGGCGCATAATAGAACAGTACTTGCTATCGTCGGGTGCATGTTTGCTTAACAAGGGACAACCTACATTTTATAGCGCGGCACATAAGACATACTCATCAATCGACCTCTCGACCTCCTCTCCTTCGCTCATGTCGTATCTAGAGTGGAAGGTGATCAACAATCCCTATAATAGTGATCACTTCTCGGTGGCCTTGCTAGCTACTGGTAAGCAGGAGGGCCCTACATTTCCTAAACGATGGAAGCTGTCTAAAGCGAACTGGGAACTATTCTATGCGCTATCATCGCTGCTATATAGCACTATAGAACATCTTGATGTTGAGGGTATGGCAGCGTTCATAACAAAATACATCATATCTGCCGCAAATGAATCGATTCCCAAAGGACTGGGCAGAAGGGCCAATGCTAAGCCATGGTGGAATGAGGAATGCGAAAAGGCAAAAAAGGATCAGAACAAAGCATGGGGCATGCTGTCTCGCTATCCTACAGCTGAAAACTTAATAGAATTCAAGCTTTGTAAAGCAAATGGAAGGCGCATCCGACGTATAGCAAAGAGGGAGAGTTGGATGAAATACCTCTCCTCAATTAATTCCTACGCAGACTCGAGAAAAGTCTATCAAAGGGCTAGGATACTCAAGGCGCAACCCGCTAGCCCTCTTCCATTAGTAAGCAGTCTTGGAACCACACTTGAAAGTCAGGCTGACCGGCTAGGAGAGCACTTCCAGCACATATCGAGCTCGGAGCACTACTCAAGGGCATTTCTGAGCCATAAGACAACGGTGGAGTCTTGCCATTTCCGCCCACAGAAACCCACTGAGGGAGGGTACAACAGCCCCATTACTATGCACGAGCTTAATGTTGCACTTACGAGCTCTGGAAACTCAGCACCGGGGGCAGATCAAATCACATACGAGATGATCAGGCGATTACCCAGAGAAACACTGGAATGCTTACTTGGCCTATATAACAAAATCTTGTCCACAGGGCACATGCCTTATTCGTGGAAGGAGGCCATAATAATCCCCATCCTGAAGCAAGGCAAGGATGCATCGGATGTAAGAAATTACAGGCCTATTGCCCTAACTAGCTGTTTATGCAAGTTGTTCGAAAAAATCGTAAACCGCCGTCTAATGTATTTTCTGGAATTTAATGGAATCCTAGATCCGCACCAAGCCGGCTTTCGCGCAAGCAGGTGTACGACAGATAACTTAGTACTGCTAGAATCGTATATTAGGGAAGCATTTGTGCACAAGCAGTATTGCCTCTCTGTTTTCTTTGACCTTGAAAAGGCATACGATACAGCCTGGCGCTATGGAATACTAAGGGACTTGGATAGCTACGGCATATGTGGCAACCTATACAACGTCATACACAGCTACCTGACTGACAGGAAATTTCGAGTACGGGTCGGTACAGCACCCTCCAAAACATACATACAAGAAAACGGAGTCCCGCAGGGGGGAGTTCTCAGCTGCACCCTTTTTATAGTAAAGATGAACTCTCTACGCACTGCTCTCCCACCGACGATATCCTACTCTGTTTACGTAGATGATATCCAAGTAAGTTTTCGGTCGTGTAACTTGTCCATTTGCGAACGGCAAATTCAGCTGGGCGTGAACCATGTCTCGAAATGGGCAAATGAGAATGGTTTCGCAGTTAATGTTGACAAAACTGTTTGTGTCTTGTTTAATAAATCCAGATCTGTTCAGCCGGCCCCTTGTATCAAAATCAATGGCTCACCCATATGTGTTAAGAATGAACATAAGTTTCTTGGGCTAATTTTTGATGTTCGTATGTCTTTCGTTCCTCACATCAAGGCACTGAAGTTAAAATGCCTGAAAACGGTGAACTTGCTCAAAATGCTGTCGCACCCATCATGGGGAACTGACACTAAATGTCTGTTATCGCTGTTTAACAGTCTTGTTAAAAGCCGACTAAACTATGGCTGCGTAGTGTACCAATCAGCCTCAAAAACGGCACTTAAGATGCTGGATCCGGTGTACCACTTAGGCATTCGTCTTGGTACCGGTGCGTTCCGCACAAGTCCCGTAAGTAGTCTGTACGTTGAGGCAAACGAGTGGCCCATGCAACTCGAGCGTGAATACTGCAGCCTCATGTACACCCTTAAGCTATCTTCCATTCCGACACACCCCTGTGCAAAACTCGTGGCGGACACTTCTGCTCTAAGGTTTTTTGAAAAGCGACCGTCTCTTTCAAAGCCATTCAGTCTTACCTGTACCGCGACAGCTGCTCAAGCCGAAATACCGCTACAAAAAGTCGCTCAAGCACCTTCCGGAGAGTGGCTCCCACCGTGGCAAAAAACCCACATAAAATGTGACATGTCTTTTTGCCACATAGATAAACAGCGCCATCCTCGTGCAGCTATACAACAGCATTTCCTATCACTCCAGTACAAATATCGTGGCTGTCAGCAATTTTACACAGATGCGTCAAAGACTAGACAATCTGTATCTGCCGCTGCCATCGGGCCTGAATTCGCCTCTTCACAAAGACTGAACACGCACACTAGTATTTTTACCGCAGAAGCATATGCCATATTAACCGCCATAAAATACATCACTAATAATAACATTAAGGAGTCAGTCGTATTTACTGATTCATTGAGCGTTGTTCGTGCATTAGACACTGGCAAACCAAACAAAAATCCAGTCCTCAGTGATTTAGAAAGGCAATTAATTACGGCATATCCGAACACCCCAGAGATTACAGTATGTTGGGTACCTAGCCATGTCGGTATAGATGGGAACGAGAGAGCGGATGCCTGCGCAGCAGTAGCCGCGCAAAAAAGCCATGTTGACGTGGACACTGTGCCATACAAAGATCTCAAAGCGCTTGTCCACCGCAATCTACGTGAGAGGTGGCAGAAACAATGGGACCTCGAAATAAACAACAAGCTCCATACAGTGCAACCTCGTATTAAAAACATAGTTTTCCCCGGTCGTGATAGATACAAAGAAGTTGTACTATGCCGACTCCGTATAGGACACACCTATAGCACACATTCCCATCTCTTAAACGGCTCAAACGCACCAAAATGCGAAAGATGTGGGAAGAACCTGTCCGTTTTACACGTCCTTATCGAATGTACTCAAATGGAGATGGAGCGGAAACGCCACTTTCCGGAGATCTTTAAAAGACATATCCCGCTTCATCCATCACTGTTTTTATCAGACAGCCCCATGGTTCCCTTTAACAAACTTTTACACTTTTTAAGCGACGTCCATTTTCTGCAGCGTATATTCTGGCGACCCAGGTAGCAGCCCAGCCCTCAACTCTGAGGGCAAGGCTAGCCTTATTCTTGGTGATATCGGTGGCTTGTCAGACCCTACCACGGTAGGGCCACTTGGTATAAGCCGCCAGATATGTTTGCAGTCCTTCAGCTACTGTTGTGCTATCTGTGTTATATGCAACATTTTATCTATTATGCACAGTATCATCACTGCCCGCGATACCAACATACCATTATCTGACATTCATTGCACATTTTCCATGTCATTGTCATAATTTTATTACGTATATATATATTTTACGCATATTTAGTGCACTGCATTTATGCCCTTTACAGCCATGTTACACTTTCCCACAGTCATTGATCACACCGATGCATTTACATGTTACATTGCCTTGGCGCTCTATGGCCATTGTAGCCTTTGCGCCATTAAACCATAACAACAACAACAACAACAACAACAACAACAACCGCCGTTGTAGTGAAGGACCTCGGCGGAGGAACGGCCGTGGAGGAGACCGGCTCCGGCATCGCCGCTATTTACACCACCGCCTCCGTTGTTGCGGCAACTGAAGTCGTGACGGAAGGAGCAAACCAGAGCTACGCCGACTGCTATGCTGAAGTGTTCCCGGCCACGAACCACGAGGTGCTTGTGGAATGACCGGAAGAAATATCCGGAACCCCATGTGCGTCTGGACAGGTCGCAGGCGGTGGACCTGAGCCGGCTGCAGACGGGAACTTTCACGAACCCCCACCACCTGCACTGCCTGTGGACCGCGCTGTACCGGTCGCTTTGCAACCGGTGGTGCGAGCACGGACGGGCCGATACGGCCCATGTACTTTGGGAACGCGCAAGAAACGAAGATAGGCCACGAGGAAGTACGACGACAACTGAAGGATCCTCTGAAGCGGGGCGCCTTGCTTAGCGATGGCAAGCCGCCCTCCTCAGTGAGGGCCCCGAAGACCAGGAGTGGACCGTCCAGCGGGCCAGGGCCATCGCCGAGGACATCGAAAGATGTTCCTTGAAAGTTGGATCCCTGGTAGCCCAGCCCCGGGCACAGTAACAACCGTCGGACAAATAAATTTTACTCAACTCGAAAAAACGGAGCCCCAGTTGTTAATTATGCGAATATTATCTTTTTCAGATTAGAAGACTCATAATAACTTGACTATATCCACCCTGTAGTTCCGCACAAATTCTTACACACCCATAGTGTTAACCCTTTGCGGTCCGTTGTCGGGCAGCGCCCGACAACGCAACACGGCCGTAGCGGTCCGCTGTCGGGCCCCGCCCGACAAGGGTGTTCGTGGTTTAAATTTTGCTGTTTTCTCACCGCGAGTCGCGCGCATTTTTTGTATACATGAAGGGCCATCTCTTGAGGAATAAGTGAGCTTTGTTTGTTGAGGTTTTACTTTTTTGACACTAGGGTGCAGCACTATGATCAGCACGGGGCCTAGAGCGTACCCACTCGCGCGCGCGGTTCGCTGAGAAGCATGGCCACGTTTTCACCGCGTGCGTTTTACGGCGGTGCTTTTAGCGAAAGCGAGGATGACTTTAGTGAGGAAGAGAATTACGTGCCTCCACCAGACAGTGATGACAGTGATTCGACAGAAGTGAGTGACGAAGACGACGACGGCGGCGGTGGAAACCTGCAGTAATAACCCTGGCCTGCACACAGGGGAATGATTTGAGCGGTATCATACGTTGCCCAAATATCACTAAAAGAGTTGCCTGCAGAATGCAGGAGCAAAAATAAATATCCTGTGCGTTTCTCTTCCACAGCTTGTGTTTTTATTCGCGGCGCCAGAAACTGGCGAAATAGTTTCGGACCGCTAGAGCCGGAAAGTGGGTAAAGGTTTTGGACCGCAAAGGGTTAAATGTGCCTAAAAAACGTTAATGTAACCGGTTCAATAATTTCTTCCACATCGATTAGTTAGTCGGAATTTAAACTATTTCAAGAGCAACGAAACTGTGAAATACTTTTGCGTATTATAAAAATTCATATATACCACGTGTGCACGTAAGATGGCGTAGATGATAAATTGGTCTATATTGTATGTACCTTCAAGAAGGTTACTAATTGGAGTGGTAAAGAATTTTTTTAGACAATCGGAACCTTTCAAAAGTGTGTTTCTTGATGTCGTCTTCTATATATTTTATACTTGTGCGCTGAATGCGGGGGTGTCTCGTTTGAAGAATTGCCGCACGTGTTTTGGCGTGGAATCAAGAATTTGTAGAAAGGCGGCTTGTGTTTCTTTAACTTATACAAATTTTGTAATTTATGCTTAAAGTAATAAATGGCAGTACCGCCTGTACCAATTAGTCCTTCCTCTGAAATATAACAAATTTGGCCATAGTCGGTACAGACTTAGTTTTATAAAAGCCCTGCGGCATATGGAATTTGTTCCAGCGTGGAAATTGCATCCTGATCGAAACCTTGTGTGATGTTTAATCTGATTTCCATTTTCAATAAGAAATATTGCCCATGCGAGAAATAACATAACAAGGAGAAATAATTCAGGTACTACAAGACAAGTAACAACATATTCGATTATATGTTTGGACATTCTCAATGGTATATGGTTCTGCTAGAAAAGATTTGTACCATTGCAGGTACAATGCTGGAACCAGGAGAACGGCTGCGACACGATCATGAATGCTTCAGACATATTCAAGCACTTTATTGAAGACTGCGACCATCACTCAACGCGCTGTCCCAACTGCTCAGAGCTTGTCCTGTACAGGAGTGCGTGTGCACATCGGAGAAGTAACTGCAGCACGCATGCATCGTCCAACCAGGCTCGACAACTGAACCCATCCCAAAGCTCCGTTCAGGAAGCTATGTCAACCGCTTTGCAGACGATATTGCACGAACATGTGGGAGAAATGAAATCTGGCTTTGACCAGGTTGTACGACACCACAATACCTTTAGCGATAGACTGAACGACGTCTCGCAGATTATAAATGCTCTAAGGGAGAAAGTGACAGAGATTTCACAGAAGCAGACTGAAGCCGGAATCGTTGTTACACAAATCAAAGAAGACTTGGCTGAGCAAGGTGGCAGACTTGTCGAAGTTGCAAACCGAATAGGCGCTTTAGGTGAAGATGCTAAGGTAGTCGCCGACGCAACAAAGCTTTGTCTGGAGAATGTGGAGCGGAGTATCTCCGAAATAAGGCGACGCATCGCCGCAGACGACAACCGACTGGAAAGTGTCTCACACACCGTGAGCCCCTTCGAGGTTGATCTCAATAAAGCGCTGGAACGTGCAACAGAGATCATGTTACAGAAGTTCAAAACAGACGTTTACTTCAGTGCTGCCGCAAAAGACGCGGAACGTGGCCAGAAGGCATCGCATGAGAAAGAGAATCAGCTCCTTGCGCAGAGAACGCTAGGCATAACACGCCACGCATTTTGTGTCAAAGGAATTAAGGCATTGAAAGAAAAGGCGCTATCGACAGGTTTCGCCATATCTCCATGCGAACCAATTTACCTGTGCGGCTATCACATCTCCACGTTATTGTACCTGAACAAAAATGACAGGTCTGTGTTGGTGCACCCCTGCATTCGCCTGCATAAAGGGTTGATCGATGAATTTCTAGAGTGGCCATTCTCTCACGATGTAAAGCTCACTTTTATGCATCCGTTTTCAGAAAAACACCGAGAGCTTTTGGATAATAATTCCTTTGAACTGGAATATTTTGGCCGGCCGACTGATTTAAGTAATAGAGGCTTTTATTCGTGCACTTCATTGCCTCTGGAGGACCTTGAACGTGAAGGATACGTTGTGGCCGATCAACTGTGCGTAAACTATGAGCTTCAGCCTCGAACAGTGTCACAAAATATTGTCATTTTTCAAACGTACCATAGTGTATTGTGAGAGAAGTGAAATTGTTACTCGCGAGAAGGCAGCTTGTAAGTATATGAAAGTTGCTGAATATATACGGAATGCGAAATAAAGAGCATTGAGTGGTATTCTTGCTTTTTTTTGCATTGAACTAAGCTACAAAACGTCGGGAATAATCCACGAATTAGATAAATGTTCCGCCTTTGTATTTTCATATGTTTTATTACTCGTATGAAAGTTTTGGGATCTGCTATAAATATGATTTAAAACCCCCTGTGGGACATCCCACAATTACCCTTTCTCTTTTTAATATATAACATTTCGATTTCCTTTCCTCTGCAAATAGAAGCACACATTTCCCTTGCTCTATCCGCTTCGCAAATTACTCGCATGTTCGCATCTTCTTTATTCCCTCACGGGAAGTGATGAACAGTGGAACTTGTGGTGCTGATGGGTTAGCCCACACATAAAGTAAAGCGAAACATATTGTCACGTGGTCGTGACGTCGACAAAGACAGCAGTCGCGTGTTCAAGATGAAACTGTTTATTCGGCTGAACTTGTGGACGGGAAATGAAAACTCAAACTACAGCAATACACGCTGTACACTGATAGCGGCGAACAGTGCGTCGGCTGTCGATAATACTGCTCAGCGCTAAGGCGCGTCGGCATTTACACATGCGACATCGAACATTTCAGCCTTATCGCTGGTGGCCGCGTTAGTTCCAGAAAAGACTCGGCTGTTCGCGTGTCCGCGTAAAAGTCTAACAGATGATCCCAAAGTAATCTGGAAGGTTCTCAGACATTCTGGCGCGGTTTGCGCAAGGCAGCAGTAACGCGTGTAAGGGGGCGTTAACACAAAGCATAGAAAGTAAGGAGCGCGTGTGGCAATATGAAGAGAACATTTACCCACCTTCACTGAGTTTACGGCGCCAGGACTAATTAAACAGTGCAGCTAGCGGCATAAATTTCCTGAAAATTGTTTTACTTTTCTTTTCTTTGTTTGCCATTTCTTGCCCTTCCTCTTCATTCTCTATTCGGTTTTCTTTAGTGTGCTTTTCCTTCGTTTTCTCTAATAGTTTTTTTTTTGCTTTTTGATGCCACAAGCCCCGCTGTTTTGTCAGACCCACGACATTGAATCGGTGCAACTGGGTGAATTTTTGGGCGAACCTTTACAGCAATCTTTGGCGACGAAAGCAACAACAATCTGTCTTCAGACTCGTTTATTTTTTGCCTCGCTCTCTCTTCTGGGTCACAATGACGTCGTCGTTGACGTTCACTCGCAAATTCCCGTTGACACTCCCGACGGGAAGCTTCCCTTTCCGTAAAGCGCACGACCTTACCATCGTTGACGATTCCACTTGTAGACGGCTTATTTATTTTTAGTGGAGCGAAGGTGAGTAGTAGAGTGACTTGTTGGGCGAGTTGGTTCATTCTTATGGTAGAATTAGCGCAAATACCATAAGAAGGTGAGTAATGGAGCTTTCCGGATTTCTGTGGCACATAGCCGGTAGACTAGTTTTAAACTAGGTATGCTAGTTAATGTAGCTGGTCGGGACATAGCAGCTAGGCTATATATATACAGCATCGTTTTAAGTGGTCCAGAGGTATCTAGCGCAGCTTGTTCAAATTGTGGGCCACGTACCCACTAGGCTGGTTATTCACAGAAGTTCATTTTAAGTGGGCCATAGGTGAGTAGTGGTGCTTGCTAGTTTTTGTGGCACATACCCGCTATACACTGCGAACGATGCTCCGTATGGAACAACCTCGACATTAAACAGCTCTGCTGTTTAAAAACACTAACATAGAGGACTACCCAAACGGTCGTTTTAAAGACGATAGTCTTTCTTGGGGAACTTAAACGCAGAAATTTTGGTCTGTCTTTCTGTCTGTCCTTCTGTCTGTTTTTCTGTTTGTCGGCACGTCCCTCGATTCAGCCGCTCGGCCAAAGTTGAACCACTTGCCCAAGGGCCAGCCATCGTGAACGGCTGAATAGGTTCATACTTGTGTACATTGTTGATCAAAAAGCAAACATTACGCATATCTGAGGCGCAACATCACTAGGTAAGTATTAGGCGGTGTGTTCCTTTAACAGAAAATACATAGATACGCAATTTTAAAGACCTTGATGGTATGCGTTTAACGTTGAGACAGTAACGCGTTTATTAAAAGATTGCCACAGCTGAAGCGATCAGCGGTCCAAGCCGAGCAAGCGCGAGCGCCAACAACAACCGTCTTCGTCGTCTTCTTTCGCAGGCGTTCTTGTCTGCGCCCTACCATGTTACAAATCACTCCCCCGCGGAAAAGGAGCCATCCTGGCCTCCTGGCGACCTAAGGAACAGGTACAACTGGTGGGTCATAATGCGGCTTCAGTCGATCGACGTGAATAGTCTCGCGGCCGCGACGACGGCGGTCCGTAGATGATTGAACAGGCTCAATCATATAGTTAACTGGGGATGCTTGACGTAGGACGCGGTAGGGGCCTTCGTACTTAGGCAGTAGCTTTGTGGAAAGGCCAGGAGCGGAGGAGGGAACGCGAAGCCACACCAACGTTACAGGCGAATACGACTGAGGAGGCAGGTTTTCGTCGTGACGGTCCTTCTGGCCCTACTCGCCCTACAATGTTACAACCCTAGTTTCTTAAGGTGCGCTGAAAATGCGACTGCGCTGAAACTTGTCTTCCTCCGTGCCCTCTGCACAAGCTCATGTTGTCTTTCGGTTTCGGTTCAGTATTGCATTGTACGAATGACAGGGGGCGCCGCTCTGGCATTCCTGTTTTACCCAGGCGACGTGTAAGTAAGAGAGTTTGTGGAGAGTACTCGTTGAGTGCGGACGTTTCTTCTCCTTCGGCGCATCGCGCCAAACAGCGTGTTCGGGCTGGCCGGCGTCCCCACCGGTCGCGTTGGTCACCGCCGGTCTTCGCCTGCCGCTGCGCCGGGACTACCAGCCCGCAACACAGCACTCGTGTTTCCCGACGTATTGCCAGATGGCGTCCATATCTCACGCAGCGCCTCTTCTATCGTCTTTAGACGACATTTGCAGCGAAGCACGCAGATACGCGGCCAATTTTTTCCCCCCTTAACTCCAGCATGCCGCACAAATAACGCCAGATGTATCACCTTCGTTTTTGACCAGATACATGCATGAGTGCTGTTCCAGAAATGTTC
The DNA here is from genome assembly GCF_013339695.2 of Rhipicephalus sanguineus. Lineage (NCBI taxonomy): Eukaryota > Metazoa > Arthropoda > Arachnida > Ixodida > Ixodidae > Rhipicephalus > Rhipicephalus sanguineus. The sequence continues at coordinate 110,148,287 of NC_051183.1, forward strand.
ACCCAGAAGATTAAGTGCGCATTCTTGGCGCCACACGCTTGGCGCTGGTGTGGTAAATCGCGCGAATCCTGCAATGAGAGGCGCACTTCAGCGAGGTTCAATGAAAATGCGCTTGTGCACTTATATTTTGGTATGCCTGAAGGACAACTGGTTCCCTAAATGCACGTTTTCCCTATACCACTATTGGACGACATAAGGCGCTGAAGTCACAAATGACTACGTAGAATTTGTATGTCGCACGACAAACTTATTTTCTGCTGTTTAAATATTTTTTGTACAAGAATATTGGCATCTTCTGCTATAATAAATGCGTGTGGAAGTAAATTGGAAGCCCCACTATTAGACGTAGTCATGTGACTTCTTTAAAATTGACGCCGCAATCGTGTGTGGATAAAATAAACTGAATTTATCATCTAGTGCTTATTCCTAGCCGCTTTATATTTTGTGGTTCCTAAGCCATTATCACGACCTCGAGCTCTAACCGATACATGCCTTTCGAACAGGCGCAATCAATCTGCAGGACACGCAAATAAAAACTTACTTCACAGATGATCTTTCAAGTTTGTTAAAGGGCGTTTAAAAAAGCTTGCTACTTGGCCGAGTGCGATTTGCATTTCAAGCTTTCTGGAAACACCGCGCATGTCCTTTCCGAACATCTATTTTATATTGAACTGCGGCGTTCTTATCTTCTCATACTTGTGCACATATCGCTTCATTGTAGGTCAGCAGAATGTTCATCACAAACTTCTTTGTGGTGACATTGTATCACCACTAGGGATACGCATTCACTATAGATGTGCCTCAATGCTTGTAACTATCTGTCCGCAGGCTTAAATCATGGACGAGCGCTAGTTGCACTGGTTGACTCGAGTTTTTGAAAATCTAAGCGAGTAACGCTGTGGAATGATACTCAATGGAATGCCAGCATTCAGTGGAATACCACAATGGAATGGTATTCAACGCCCTAAATGGTAGCGGTGGCGCGCAATAAAAGTGCATCCAAATGTAGGCGGCACCAGCTCTATCGTTCTTACGTAGTGACCGAATGCGATGAGAGTCTTGATCACGGCAGTTTTCATATATGTCTGAAGTCGTTAGAATAAAAGCAGTTACGGAAGTCAAGCCCAGTATTTACGTCCGAAGAAAAGTTCAGAAAAATAATCTATAGCGAGAGCTACGTAACCAATCACATTGCAGAGACGTACATAACGGTTCTAAAATCCTTCGTGACGTCGAACCAGTAACCCTCGCCTTTATTCTCGACGAACACAACTACAAGTTGCGTCCGTAACTTGCTGCAAGCATTGAAGAAAACGTGTTGTTCATCTTACTTTGCGAGTTCCAGCGTGTAGCACCTGTTGTAAATGATCTGATCATTTAAAAAGCATCGTTGTTTATGCAGATGTATATATACATACATATATATATATATATATATATATATATATATATATATATATATATATATATATATATATATATATATATATATATATTAAGGTGAAAGCCTCAAGTATCAACACATGTAATAAGACGCTAACCATAAAAAACGCGGTGTGCTGTACTAAAATACGCGTGTCCTAAGCCAGTGTCATGAAAATCGGATATCAATAAGGGTTCGAGCAGCAGTAGACCCCACGTATTCCGCGTGGCAATCAAGTGTTCTACCACACACCCACCCCAGTGCTTGAAATTGCTTCGGAAAAAGTACCCTACACAGTCGCGAGGTCGGACGAGCGTCACATCAACAGATGTAATACTGCACCAAGAAAGCGTAGAATCTGACCAGGCGCCACACCATGCAAACTGCGTAATGAGCGGGTAGTTGAAAGCGGTAAACCCCTTACAAAGAGCACAACAATATTTTATGTTCATAAATGGCAATGGCTCACGTCCTTTTATCGGCCCATACTAAGATCACCCCTACAAAGTCTGTGAATGGAGCACGAGCTTCTGTCAGGTATTAGCCTTTTTCGGTTACCAGCTTTCTGTAATGTTACAGAAGAAATAGTGTTTCTTTCTCTCTTTCATTCTTTCTTTCTCATCAGCACCAGTGACCACATCGTCCGCAAAGTATGCAGCAACTGACGCGACCTTTCACGCTCCGATTGTGATGATGATATGCTGCTGATAATGTTGGTGGCGGTAACAGAAACCCACCAGCTAGGTATTGCCTTCAGGTCATCTTTGACGACTGCATAAGGGACCCTGCCCGCTTTTACAAATTTGCTGGAGGACAGATCCCGCAAAATGAAGTTGGTATATTTGTGATATTCAAGACGTGTTTCAGCTCCCTGCAGTTATCACCAGATTCATTTCTTGATTAAACTTTGGACGCACCCAATTCGTGAGTGGGGCTGTAAGACAAAGCAGGGTGTTCAAAGGTGAACAGCAAAAAGAATTTTTTGGTGAATATTTGGGGTCATGCAAATTTAGTGATTTGTAACGTGTCTCTAAAAGGGGCATTGCTCATCGCAAATGTTAAGCCTCTCTTTAGCGTCCTGAAACACCAGAATATTTCCCCCTATATATAAAATATGTTCCGAAAGATGCTTTTCGAATTCACGATGTATGCTGCAACCCCTGGTCAAGATTTCAAAGGTACGAAGCCTCATACAATATTATCACGCTGTTGTGACGGCAAAAATCGTGTTATTCATACTATTAAAAATGAAGCCCTATAACAAAACGGAAAATTGGGCCAGTTGGTTGTACTTCATATTGGGCCAGTTGGTTATACTTCACAGGGAGGTTGATCATATAAATGTTGTTTCTGCAATAAAAATTTAGTTGTGTCAGCACTGTGTTTTCGCTTCGCTTCTTTTCTCTGTTCGTGTGTGTCGTTGCGCTGCCGGTAAATATGATGAAGCCCTATATTGGCAGAACTTGTGCCCAGATGCTCAATTACAGCTCGCTATACATCGAGTCACACTCACAACACAAGGGTAGCGTCCAGCACCATACGTCGATCGTCAAATAATCTGACAGTCGGCGCAACAAGTCGCCTTTTTTGCGATAGCAAATATATGGACAGTCTTGGCTGGTTTTTGCCGCCGCCGTCATGCACAGTGTATATATATATATATATAAACAATGAAGTGCTAACAAAGGACCCGGAAGTAAAAGTTCACAAAAATCAAGCACGTAGGAAAAATTTTCTGTAAAGGACTGACGTTTCGGCCGCGGGACCGGCCTTCGTCGGAGGCCGGTCCCGCGGCCGAAACGTCAGTCCTCTACAGAACAATTTTTCCTACGTGCTTGATTTTTTTAACCATATATATACACATATATATATACACACACACACATATATATATATATATATATATATATATATATATATCTATATATATATATATATATATATCTCAGTAGCGCCTGGCGCTAACTACTACCACACAAAGCGCAGATCTTTCAGGTAGCTAACCGCGAGCGTTATATACACACCCTTTACCGTTGGCGGGACATTTAAAAGTCGTCGGCCAGCTCGCTCGCTTCTAATATTTGCGCAGGGAGAACCTTGCTATTCCGCTGTCTGCTCGCGTGGTAGTTGCTGCCTGGGGGCAGATGTTTTTGCAGCGTAGCAGCGCGTCCATCGCGGGCCGATTTTCATGCCATCGCATTCATTGCGTCCCCCTGGCGGCGAAACTGCGACTTTTTATATTTGAGTGATCGAAAATTCCAACGTTATCGCTGGCGTTCGCATCAGCTCAAGAATATGCTAGATTCACTGCGAAACATTTCCGCTAATTATTCACTGCTAATCGATTTGCTGCTAAGTTGACATTGCTAATCTTGAAACAGAAATGTCAACAGAGACTGTTTCCCGTCTGCGGAAAGACAGAGATGTGTGCATTGTATACTAGCCTAATTTAAGATTTCAGAGGAGACATGAAGCAAGAGGCAACAAAGAGGGATTCTCGGTTATGCAGTCGGCAAGTGCTGTTAAAAAACCGCTCAATGAGATACATCTATATTGCTTAGGCGCGTACTTTACACATTTTACTCTTACGTCATCTTTTCAGCAATAAAAAACACGTTTCCGTCACGTGCGGCATGTACAGCATTTAGAATAGAAGTTTCTGGCGTACAGTCGCGTATATTTAGTACGGAGATCAAAATTCAGCAACAGTTCTACTGCGCTACATTGAACCCGTCGACCTCGTTGCGACGGCATCCTCGCACTTTGGGTGTTAATATGGGTTCTCTCTTTCTTCTTATTTTCCTTCTTTTTAGTTTTGGCATTAATATTAATAATAATAAAGGTATATTTAACCAGGGTCACAACACAGCACTACACAGAACCTGCCCAGTGAAGGACGGACTTCAAACTTCAAAAGGATAAGGAATAAAGTTAAGAAGGAATTAAACGCAGCACACGATGCAACGAGGCACGCTATGCGTAACGTTAAATAAAAGAAACGGAGCACTTCATTAGACAATGAACAGAAATAGCCGATATTATTGTTCACATTATTACTCGTTTGCGGTCATTTTCGTCCCAAATCACGATACGATTATTAGACAAGACTCAGTGAATGGCTCCGAAAAGTAGACCGTCTGGTATTCTTAACTTCCTCTAATATTGCGCAGTACACGGGTCTCTAGCACGTCTCATTCACTGATTTCCAACCGCCGCGGCCAGGATCGAACCTGTGACTTTTGAGTCGGCAGCCGAGCACCGTATCCACTATACCACAGTGGCTGGCCCCTGTTGACGTTAAGAGAATGAAGTGAACAGGGGCGGGCCACGTGTTGGTGGCGTCGATAACCGGTGGCGACTAAGAACAAAGGAATGAGTAACGAGGGATCGTAAACGTAGCCGAGGTTGGCAGGGAGTGAGGTGCGGTGATTAGCTTACTTTTCCTGCTTAAGAGGCTTCGGGCCTGTGTGGTCCGAACACCGGCTGTCACCTCAACGTAAGACTGGTCGCATTTACCACCGGGTGTCACGTATTCATACTGGCCTGTCCCATTGATTGATTCAGGTACACACAACCTAATATGGACATGTCCAGGGTTACAATCCGAAAGCTCTCGTCTTCTATGGCAAGCTGGCCTTCCGTACAGTGGCTAGACAACCTATGACCGCTGGATACGTAATAAGAAGTTCCGCAAGACGTTGCTTCAGTTCATACACGAAACAAGTCATACACCGCACATGCAATACGTCTACAAGCAAAGTATTTTGCCTTTGCGGCAATCCTTATCGCGATGAAAAAAAATTGCTCGGAATCAACTCTCATATAGCAGGGTATACTCCAGGTTGTTGCAGGTGGTATTCATCATGCAGTGACCATAAAGTAGGCTGAAAGTCATGAATAATGGTGACGATGAAGATTCCCTTCCATACCTGACGCGGTAAGTCCGTAAAATGACATGCATACGATTGTAGCCCAATGTTGTGATAGCAAGCTGCGCTCGCTGTGAAAAAAGCAAACACAAATTTTATCGGCTGTGACAAAGACTGCTTGGGTTTTATGTGCTGATTACAGACGCCTATGAAGGAGGTGTCTGGAAACTTCGACCACCTAAGTTTCTTTAACAGGCACTTAATATAAGTACACGGCCTTCTGGCATTATCGCCATCATAAGAAATGCGGCCGCCACGACAGGGATTGAAGCCGTGACCTTCGGCTCTGAAGCCGAGCTCCGTGGCCACGTGACCGGCATTGTGTGGGCTTGCGAACAGTGTAGCCGACCTCGTCCTTCTTGCGCGCTGCAGCATTCTATTTCCCTGTTAGGCTAGCGCGTTAGGGCGGCTTGTAAGCGTGATAATCGAAGCGACCACAACCGGAACACACAACTGCCAGTGGGCTGGTATCGTAAACGGTGCTCGTGGCAGTATCTGACAAAGAATAGGTACGCCGCTTCAAGCAGTCTATTCGCCACACGTTGCAAACATGCGGTGATTGTTTATGCATGGTTATTAACCCATAATTAGAAAGTACGTTTGCTCTTCTGTATGTAAGAGTTTGGTAGGTTTCCTGTAATGAAAATATTGAAGTGTGGCAGATAGATGTGCAATCGCGTTTTTCTAGAAACACAAACTAGCAGGCATTTACAGAGTGCTATTTTAATTTTACAATTACAATGAGCATTCTGAACTTGTCACCGTAAATGCTATTCAAGTTTAGGCGAAAGAACTGTACTTTCACAAAGACTTACCCAACATGCTGGTCAACAATAAAAAAATTCTGACAGGGGAATAATCCTCGAGATATAAACAGCAACACACTAGTTAAGAACACGGTGAAACGGTCGAGGACGTGGAGTGCGCTAACCCTTTCTACGCAGCTTTCGTCTCAGTCTTCTCCAAAGAAGCTAACTTACCGTTTCCTTCTACAGCTACAAACACATCTAATACCATGCCAGCGATAAACTTCCTTGTCGATGGTATTTTGTCCTTGATTGACAATCTTAAACTATCGTCTTCAGCCGGAGTCGATAAAATAAATTCAAAAGTATTAAAAACGCTAAAGGTATCAGTTCTGCTTATTTGTGTAAGTTGTTTTCACAGAGACTTTCCACTGGCATCATACCCCATGATTGGAGGGTGGGAAAGGTTGTTCCAATCTATAAATCAGGAAACAAGAACTGCCCAATTAACAATCACCCCATCTCGTTAACAAGCGCACCTTACAAAATCATAGCACATGGAATGTATGCAGAAATCATTACATTTTTAGACGAATAACATTTTCATTCTTCGCAGCATAGATTTTGCAAAGGGTTTTCCTGCGAAACCCCACTGGCAGCGTTCCTACATGATCTTCACACTAACCTAGATACTAACCTACAGACTAACGCCATATTTTTAGATTTCGCGAAAGCGTTCGATAAGTTACCACATCAACCATTAATACTAAAACTATCTGCGGCGAATGTACACCCCGACATCTTACGATGTATCGAAGAATTCTTTAATAACCGTTCACAGTTTGCCGTTATCAACAACAGCTCATCTGATTCCCTACAAGTGAGTTCCGGAATTCCACAAGTATCTGTTCTCGGACCTGTTATGTTCTTAATATATATTAGCGATCTACCTGTTCAAGCAACCTGTAATATTCGCATGTTTGCGGATTATTGCGTCATTTACAAAACAATTAGTATATATAAGACGCTTATTAGCGGACACTCCGCGACGATGCATGGCAGCGACAGTCAAGGCGGGGCCGACTGTCAGCACGAGCTGCGTTCTCTTCGAAAGGAGACGGAGAGGGCGACCCACTAGAAGGTGCTCGAGAGGACGACCCATTACTGAGTTCGAACGCTTCGCTACAATTACCCCGGGAACGAAATGGGAGCCGCCTGGCAACCTAGCAACTTGTCACTACGAGCGGGTCATGGTAGGGCTTCAGGCGCTGCAGGTTGACAATGTCGCGCCCTCGACGGCGCATGTCCGAAGATGGTTCGATGGGTTCGATCAGATAGTTTACCGGTGATGTGCGTTCGACGACACGGTTGGGGCCTTTGTACTTGGGCAGTAGATCGGAAGAGAGGCCAGTTGCAGTAGTAGGGACCGAAAGCCATACGAGCGCTCCAGGCAGGAACGTGGGCACAAAAGCGGTGGTGTTACCGCGAGTGCTCTTCTGCCGCTCTTGGTTATGCGTAGTAAAGGTCTTGGAGAGCTCACGACATTCCTCGGCCAGTCTGGCTGTGGCAGAAAGAGGCGCACATGCAGATCGATCCGGCTTGTAGGGAAGGATTGTGTCGATTGTGTGCGACGGGTGCCTGCCGTACAATAAAATAGAGGGTGAGAAACCAGTAGTGCTCTGAGGGACGGTATTGTAAGCGTACGTGACGAAGGGCAGAATGGCATCCCAATTTGTGTGGTCGGCGACGACGTACATGGAGAACGTGTCGCCGAGCGTGCGGTTAAAGCGTTCGCTGAGGCCATTCGTTTGCGGGTGGTGAGGAGTAGTTTCGCGGTGAACAACGTTGCTGTCTTTGAGAATGACTTCGACGACTTCCGACAAAAGACACGGCCTCGATCGCTGAGCAGCTCCTGGGGTGGACCGTGACGCAGCATGAATCGGTGGAGCAGGAAGGAGGCCACATCACGCGCTGTAGCCGCAGGGACGGCGGCAGTTTCAGCGTATCGCGTGAGGTGGTCTACAGCGACGATGGCCCAGCGGTTACCAGCGGACGTCAGAGGAAGTGGCCCATACAAATCGACGCCAATGCGCCCAAACGGACGGTCACGGCAAGGTAGAGGTTGCAGACATGCCGGCACCAGGTGCGTTGAAGTTTTGCGGCGCTGACAATAAATGCTGGAGCGAACGAACTTCTGCACGTAGCGGTACATTCCTCGCCAAAAGTACAGTTGGCGAATGCGGCGGTAGGTTTTCGATACCCCAGAGTGTGCACCCTGCGGATCGGAGTGGAACGACTCGCATATGTGAGAACGCAGACTGCGGGGTATTACTAGTAGCCACTGGTGGCCATCGCCGTCGTAATTGCGTCGGTGGAGGAGGTCATCGCGAACGGCGAAATGATGTGCTTCACGACGCAACGCGCGAGAGGATGGTGTGGCCGGTGGATCAGTCAGCAAGTATATCAGTGGGCCAATCCATTGATCTTTGCCCTGTTCGGTAGCGATGGTGTGAATGTCGAGGGAAGAAACGGCAGTGAGACACTGAGCTGTAGGCATTGTCGTCAGGTAAATGAGAGCGCGACAGGGCGTCGGCGTCAGCATGCTGGCGTCCGTTGCGGTACAGCACGCGTATGTCATCGTCTTGCAGGCGAAGTGCCCACGCGGCGAGACGCCCTGAGGGATCCTTCAATGACGACAACCAGCACAGTGCATGATGGTCGGTGATGACATCATATGAGCGACCATACAAACAAGGTCGGAACTTCGTAAGGGCCCAGAGGATTGCCAGGCACTCTTTCTCCGTAGCGGTGTAGTTGGTCTCGGCTTTAGTAAGCGTACGACTTGCATATGCCACAACATATTCCAGGAACCCAAGTTTGCGCTGCGCAAGGACAGCGCCGAGGCCAACACCGCTGGCGTCCGTGTGTGCCTCTGTAGGGGCCGTAGGGTCGTAGTGGCGTAGTATGGTAGGCGATGTCAACAAACGACGGAGCTTTGCGAAAGCATCGTCACACTCTGACAACCACGAATTGAGGGCCGGCTGCTGCCAAGGAGCTTCGTCAGCGGCGATATGGTAGTCGCGAAGTTTGGGTGAAGCGCCGATAGTAGAAGCATAGTTTTACGAAACTGCGCAGTTCTTTGTCCGACGTAGGTTTGGGGAACTCTGTCACGGCCCGAAGCTTGGCTGGATCGGGGACAATTCCGTCCTTGGACACGACGTAGCCTATTATTTTCAGCTGCTCTGCTGCAAATCGGCACTTCTTTAGGTTCAGTTGTAGCCCAGCGTCGCCTAAACGCTTCAAAACATGCCGCAGGCGTTGAAGATGCGTGGAGAAGTCCGGGGCGAACACGACGACGTCGTCGACGTAGCACAGCCACGTGTGCCATTTTAAGTTCCGCAGAACGGTATCCATCATGCGCTCTAAGGTCGCGGGCGCATTACACAGCCCAAATAGCATGACGTTGAATTCGTACAAGCCATCGGGCGTGACAAAGGCTGTCTTCGGTCGAGCGTCATCAGTTACGGGGACTTGCCAGTACCCTGAGCGCATATCGAGCGATCAAAAGAATTCTGCTCCTTGCGGGCTGTCGATGGCCTCGCGTATTCGAGGTAGGGGATAAACTTCCTTACGGGTGATCTTATTGAGTCGTCGGTAGTCCACACAGAACCGCACAGAGCCGTCCTTCTTCGCAACAAGAACGACAGGAGACGCCCACGGGCTGTTTGAGGGTCGAAGAACGTCGCGGCGAAGCATGTCCTCGGCTTGCTGATTAATTACATGACGTTCTGCTGGAGATACGCGATATGGACGTTGCCGCAGTGGTGGTTGGGCGCCACTGTCTATGCGATACGTGACAGCAAACGTGCGACCGAGAGAATTTTGCGCGACATCGGACGAAGAACGTAATTCTTCTAACAGGTTGGAAGCTGCGAACGCTCGACCGACGTAAGGTCGTCAGCAATCGAGGAACGAAATACATAAGCGGATGACGAATCAGATGTGGAAACTGCACTGAGCGTACGGGAGCTGGCGCAGTGCATGTCACCCGGTGCGTCCATACCTTGTGCGTCTTCGAGTGGTTCCGCTCTGCCGAGACATTTGTCTCGCACCAACGGAACAATGAAGGGGGATGGATTGGTAACAAAAATATTGATGTCGCCCTCAGTGACTTCCAGGGTCGCAGAAGTGGTGGTGTCACCGCGAATGCACTTCTGCCTCCCTTCCGCCGAGCAATTGAGCAGGAAATCGCGGAGCTCATGCCCGAGTACCACCGGCACCATCCGGCTCCTGCACCTCTGAGTTATGCCCAAGTTGTCGCAAGAACGCCCCCAGCAATCCCTACGGCTGCCCCACACATTTACGCCGAAGCATCCGCTCGACCTCACTCTTTCGAAGCGGATGTACCGGTAACCTACGCCGACGTCACGCACAGGCCATGACTGCAGCCCACCATGCAGTCATATCAGTGGCTGCCCCGTCAATCCCGTCCTGCACCATGGGCGGGCTCTGCCCCAGCGAACCGATGGCGTACACCTGACAACCGCTCCATATGTTTCGCACTCGGTTACGCCGGCCACGTGGCGCGCTTTTGCAATCGCGTTCAGCCCCCTAGAGTCGCGTCGCCTGCCACCAGCCAGTCGAACCGCCCATATTACGACCCACTAGAAGGTGCTCGAGAGGACGACCCATTACTGAGTTTGAACGCTTCGCTACATTAATACATCGCACCAAAATTCTCTTCAGGAAAGTATTAACCGTCTGCAACAATGGTGTGAATGCTGGCTAATGACACTAAACCCAAACAAATGCAAAATTGTGACGTTCTCCCGCCGACGTAACCCTCTGGCTTATTCATATGCAATCAGTAACAAAGCATGAGAAGCTGCGCCATCTTACAGTACCTTGGTGTTACCCTAAATAAATATTTATCTTGGAACGCGCACATTACTAACGTCATCTGATTTTCTAATAAGGCACTCGGTTTCTTTAAACGCCACCTAAAACAAGCTCCAAAGCACGGGAAATTACTAGCCTAGCAAACCATAATCCGCGCTAAACTCGAATGCGCATGCGCAGTGTGGAGCCCCACCAAACATATTTAATCAACGCTCTCGAATGTGTGCAAAACCGTGCTAAAAGCTCATGCACTCTCGATAATAATAAGTGATCGTGTTGTCTGGCGAAATGAACTAGGGCTGCCGACCCTTCCTACTCGTCGCCGTGTATTATCCCTATCTATTTCTCATACGTTTGATCACTGTTCGCTTTATCAACCACCGTACATTATTCCTGCTGGCCGAACGTCACATCGAACTCAGCACGTGAGCCAGGTGGGCCGTCCCCGTACTCATAGTACTACTTTTTCAGGTTCTTTCGTTTTTTCGTACAGCCACGGATTAGAACAGCGTACCCAACAAAATCGCCGCCCTAACGAGCGCACCCGCATTCATACAAAAAATGTCCCATGATTTTTCAAAATAAATACGACAGGATGTCATTTTCATCATTCTGGCTGCTGTATGCATTACAGAATCATGTACCCATATTACTCATACCGTGTTTAACAATGCTTATAGGCATTGTAAACCCACCCCCTATGTAATGCCCCTGTTGGGCTTTTAAGGTAATGAAATGAAATGAGAAAGAGCTGGCGAAGCTATCAGCTGCGGGTCAAGCGCGTCAGCTTTTGCGCATGACTCAACTAACGTTTTCGAGTACTATCGTGGCTTCCAGAAAGTGCTACATATTTCGCATCGTGCATGCAATCAGATTACAAATACTAAGACACCATATCGTAGTCTCAAGTGTTACTCTGCTTTCTTGCGTACGCTTTTATATTTCGCTGCGCTCGATCGCTCGGTGACAGCGATGACATCGAGGAGCGAGGCACGCCGACGCTCAATGCAGGAACGGGCGCGTAAGAGTCTGAGACACCATTTATCTCTTCGTAAAGAGAAGCGAGCGAGAAATAGAAGGCGCGGGAGGAAGCACTTCAGGTATATTAGCTTCCTTTTTCTTCCCAGACCACACCAGCATGACTAGTTTAAGGTCGCGCCCAGAGCTACACAAGGCAATCTCCTACTGCTCCAGGTTCACGGTCAATCTTCTAAACGCAGCTACTGCTCTATTTGCGGTGTGCGTGTGTGTTTGTGTGTGTGTGTCCTTGCTGTGACAGTCGAAGAAAAGGTGATATACTCGCATATCGTTGTCGTCGCAGCACGAACATGGAGATGACAAAATTTTCACCTCAAAAGGAACACTATGACGTACGCATGCACTATGACGTACGCATGCACACAACTGTCCCTTACGATACAGACTAATACACCGGGAACGGGGTGTGTTAAAAAAAAATTGCGGAGAATGCTTAGAACGTTCTGAAAATGTCAAGGCGAAAGCCTAGTTGAACATACTGCTGATCTACTCATGGGGCAACGGCCTCTCTATCCGCCGCGTGGCTAGGGCATTATGCTATCGCGTTCTACTCTTGCGTCCTGCAGCGTCCTCAAGCGTCCTGCAGGTTTTTATCTGATTTTTAAGACGCCGACTAAGCTCACGTGCATTTTTGTACCAAACACCCCTTTTTCTATGGTTAGCGTCTGAAGAGACTAAGGCTCTCGCCATAATATATCAATACCTCTGTAATAAAAAAACCATGCGCTTTACCGGAGTAGATCACTTACAAGACCAAACTGCCAATTGAGTTCAATGAGGTTAAAGGCGAGGGCTACGGGATCGACGTCACGGAATATTTCACAAGTGTTGTAAATATGCGCGTGTCTACAGAGTAATTGGTTGAATAGCTCTCGCGGGAGATATTTTTCTGAATCTTTCTTCGCACGTTAGCGATGGGCTTCAGTTCCATAACTGCTTCAACTTTCAAGACCTCAAATGTCAATGAAAACTGCCACGATCAGGCTCTGAAATCATTTAGACTGAGACCAAGGTCGCCAGGTTTGACTACATTGCTCCAATTGGACTACTTTTATAGGTCGGCGGCGGCAGAAAAACGTCTTGCTTGCTTGTCTACTTTTTGGCTACTTTCTTGTTCCCTCGATTCGAGCCAAATTTTCAATTTTTTGTGACATTGCAGCCGCTAGCATTCGACCATGCGGTGTGAAAACATGGTGATCAAGGCGTGTTCCAAGCAGAAAAAATGAATTTTGTGCTTGTTTTGCACAAAAGAAAAGACTTTTGGGTCCGTGACTGGCACTAGGGGGGAAACTGTTCCATGGGTCCTTATTTTCAGGACTACCTGTGGCTGAACGCGACTTCAAATTCTAATTGGAAGTGAACAGACCAATCAAAAGTGCTCCTCATCCAGGACGCTCTTCATTATTCGACGTTGGAAACCGAGTGTCTGACGACTTGTCTGCGTTATTTATTAGAATTAGGTCAGGACGGGGACTCGGGAGTATTAACTGCTCGGACTTCGTCCTCATACCTGAAGAATTGACAAAGGGACGACAATTCATGCTTGAATCCCAGCAACTGTGATTTTGGGCGCACTCGTCCAGTACTCATCTTTATTGTCGCCACAAGTTTGGTACTTTGCTCCAATTAAGTAAATGGCGCCATTTCTGCAACTCAGCGAAAAACTTCGTCCTCCTGCACGAAATGGTTGCTAAAGTCAACAATTTATGCTTTAATCTCAGCAATTACGATTTTCAAGGGTTCTTGCTGTACTGTTTAGAAGTTCAACTGAAAGGATCTCGCATTCAGTCATTTAAATAAATACGTTGTAGTTGTTTTCGCACACGCATGGCTACTACTGGCTAATTTTACTGCTCTTGGCTGAATTTGCCTACTTTCTGGCTAGTTTTTTTTCAATTTCATGGCTCCTTTCTTACTTTTTGAACTGGGTACCCTGAATGAGACGTAAAGCTCTATTAAGGCACGTTGACGATTGCATCTGTGCAATAGCTAAAAATTGGCATGTATCGTTTCCTCGATGACCTAAATTGTACCGAGGCTTCCACCGTGTTCATTACGTAAGAACGCAAGAGCCACTTCTTGGATGCACTGTTGTTGTGTGTCACCACTGGCCTCGCATTTAGTGTGTTCATTATATACCATTGCGCTGTGATCCTTGCTTAGATTTTACGTCACTCGAGTCAGCTCGCACAACACTCGCAGGAATCATGTGGAGAGTCAGGTACAACCATTCAAGCACATGCTTAATGAACGTGTAACCTTAGCATTGACTATGTCACCACAAACAAGTTTGTGATGAACACTCTGCTGATCGCCAACCAAGCGATAGGTGCATAAGCTTCAAATCATAAGAACGCTGTTGATCAATATAAACTAGGTGTTCGGGAAGCTCATATCGTTTCTTCCTTCAAAGCCTGCGGTGCAACCTGCGTTCACCCCGACCAGCAAGCTGAAACGTCCTTTGGGAAACGTGAAACATGGGGCTTCAAGTGAAAGTCTTTTCTTGCATGTCCTGCGGATTCATTGAGCCTATTTGAATGGCATGTATTGGTGCGACCGCAACCTTTCGGTGATGGGTTAGAACCCACAACAGTTATGTCGACTTGCACGGACCACCGCTTAATTAAGAAGTCTTATTTTGTCCACACATGCTTTCGGCGTCTTTTTAAAGCAAGCACGTGACCACGTCAATTATTGCTACTTGTGCTTCAACACGTATCTCGGACAGCACAACAGATCAACATCCCCGTCCGTAATAAAATATTTATGCTGAAGAAAAGTTTATCTTGCAGCATAGACAATTTACGTAATTAATTGGGATTCTAACGCTTCGGTGTCCAGAATCATGGTATGGAAATAAGATATAAGAATGCAAATTTAGTGAACCAGTCGTCCTCTACGCATACTTAAATCTTACTGCTAGACTTTGTATTCATTTCAAACTCGCTGAAGTATATGTCATGACAGGATTTGCACCTTCGACCACACCAGCGTGAAGTAAATGGCGCTAAGAATACGCGCCTGATGTTCTGGGCTAATATTTATGGAACAGTACTCGTCGATGAAGCTGGGCAGCTAACAAGGAGAGATATCTGTCCTTATATGTGTGGTTGAGCATTCGTCATGTTCTCTGTCGCTTTTTTTCTTTCGTGTTTTTCGATCTAATTTTATGTTTGGATAACTCATGAATTTCACCAATTCCACTTTAAGCCGTGCCGTAAGCGAACGAAGAAGTACCGTGCCCCATAGCCGCACTTCACCCCGTATTTAAAGCGGAACTCTCGGCAATTATACTATCGCTGCGCAAGCTAACTTTGAACGACCATTGCGCAATATTAATAACAGATTCCCTGTCGGTATGTACGTCTTTACAACTTCATCAAAATCAAATGCCTTAAAGATCTCGTTACGCTAGTTCCTGCACTTGGCCAATCCCCCAGTGCAGGTATGAGCCATGTGCAGAGGCACAAGAACAACATAGCAAATTTGCTCAAACGATGCACCATTGGAAATTAGCACATCCCATAGTCAGTGAAAGGGAAATCTAATGGTTATAAAAATAGAAAAACGAGCCGTAAGTGTAGCATTGTGCACCCATGATTTATACACATGTTGGTAGCAGATTACGTGAATTTCACATCATTGTTAAGTATATAAGAATACAAAGCATGAAAATTTGCCCTATGTCAATGTCAAGTCGCGAAGTATTCAATTCAATACATATAGAAAAAACATGAATATCACTCAAAACACTTTATTCGGCGCTTTCGTATATTCTGAGCATGCTTCATGAACTTAGAAACTGCCTTCTCGCAAATGACACAATCACAGCCCCTAGAGTGCACTATACGTAAGCCAGAAAATTCCTGGTAATATTTTCTTACTCTGTTAGAGGCAGAAGCTCAAACTTTACGCAAAGTCGATCGGACTCAGTGTATCCTTCACGTTCAAGGTCCTCCAGGGGCAATGAAGCGTGCAAATAAAGTCCTGGGTTACTTGATTCAGTCGGCCTGCCAAAATATTCGAGATCAGAGGAACAAGCATTTGAAAGCTCTCGACGTTTGTCTGCAGATGGGTGCATAAAAGTGAGCTTGAAATTGTGAGGGAATGGCCACGGTAGAAATTCATCGATCACACCTTCATGCAGCTGCATGCGCGCGTGCACCGACATAGTGCTCTCATTTCTCTTTAGGTACAATCCTGGGGCAATGCGATAGCCGCACAGGTAAATAGGTTCGCAGCAAGACCTGGCGAATCCTGTCCATAATGCCTCTCCTTTCAATGCCTTAATTCCTTTGACAGAGAACTCGTAGCTTGTAATGTCAAGTGTTTTCTGCGCAAGGAGCTTACTTTCTTTCTCATCCGATGCCTTCTGGCCACTTTGCGCGTCTTTTGCTGTAGCGCTGAAGTCAACGCATGTTTTTAACTGTTGCATCATGACCGCTGTGGCACGATCCAGCGCTTTATAAAGAACACACTCGAAGGCACTCACGGTTTCTGAGACTCTTTCTAGTCTGTTGTCGTCTGCGGATATGCGTCGCCTTATTTCGGAGTTACCCTGCTCCAGGTTCTCGAGACTTTTTCTTGTTGAGTCGGCGACCATCCTAGCATCTTCACGTAAAGCATCTATTCGGTTTGCAAGTTCGTCAAGTCTGCCACCTTGTGCAGCCAAGTCATTTGTGACTTCTCCAAAAAAGACGATTCCGGCTTCAGTTTGCTGCTCTGACGTGTGTATCACAGTCTCCCTTAGCGCATTTACGAAGTGGGAAACATCGTTCAGTCTATCGCAGACGGTACTGTGGTCGCGTAAAACCTGTTCAAGGCTGGATTTCAATTCGCCCACATGTTCTTCCAATGTCGTCTTTAAATACGTGAACATCGCTTTTTGATTCGTGTCCTTCGATGGTTCCAGATGCTGAGCTTGGTTGGGCAAAGCATTCGTGCTACAGCTACTTCTCCGATGCGCGCACACACTCTTGCACAGGACATGAGCTGAGCAGTTTGGACAGCGCGCTGAGTGGTGGACGCAATCTTCATTGAAGTGCTTGAATATGTCCGATGCATTCATAATCACGTCGCAGCCATTTTCCTCGTTCCAACACTTGACCTGCAATAGAGAAAATGTTATCTAGCAACACCATATAACACTGAGAATATCAAAATATTTTATGTAATTCGGATTTCCTCGTCTTGTAATACCACAGAGATTTCGATTTTAAATGTTATTTCTTGCATCCCTAATATTCCTTAATGAAAATGTAAATCTTGCTAAAGCGCACGAGCTTTGGATCAGATAAACTTTCTTGGTGCAGTAAATATATTTCAGAGATTTTATGAAGCAGTCTGCACCGGCTATGGACGAAGGTTATACACTTGAGAGGAGTGCCAAATGTCATGAAGTTAAAGAGACAGTATTTCTATTTAGTACTTTGCTTTGGGCATAAATTGCGATAGTGTAAGTCAAAAAGTATAAGCTCCGTTTCTACAAATCCTTGACACCACACACAGGTACCGCATTTCATCAAACTAGCTGCCACCGCTTTCTGCGCACAAGAATTTCACGAAAATATACATGGCGACTTCAGGAAACAGACTTTAAAAAAAGCTTTAGGTTCTCTGAAGACTCTTTACAAACCACGTGAACTAGCAACCTTTTTGAAGACATATACCAGATACACCAGTTCATCAACTACGGCATCTAAAGCAGACAGCTGTTATATATGAATGTATAGAATACATTAAAATATTTCACAATTTAGTTTCTCTCGCAATAGTTGAAATCCAGACTAAATGTTCGAGTTAAGAGCAATGAGAAACCGGTAATATTAACTTTTTATTAGGCGTACGTATCACTTTGTGAGCATAGGAACTTTTCCGGGATTACAGCGTGGTAATAGCAAAGTTATTTGGAGTCCTCTAATTTAGATTTCGACAAGCATTCGCATAATTTATAGCTCAATTCGTTCAATTCTTAATTCTAACATTTTCGTATAGTCTCATAAAATTCCAGTATTCAGTGCAGAACTATGCATTATCTTTTTTTATGTATTTAGGTAGAAGCTCTTAAGACTTCACTTGGTATCTCGACTCCAAGGGTTACGAAATGCGGCAACGTGGAATGATGATGACGCATGTGATAGCAAAGCCACGGCGAGCAAAGGTCGGCAGGCAAGCATGTCAGATAACAGCCATAATGCTTCGTGTACTTTTTTTCATAAGTTTACACATAAGTTTTTCCTTCAGACGATGCGTTAAAATGACAAACATCAGTATGAAGTAGCCCCGTGCAGAACAACATAGCTTTTGACTAGCTAAGCTCTACATTGAAATAAAAACACGATATATATATATATATATATATATATATATATATATATAGGCAGGCATGGTGGTGGAGTGGCCGTAGCGTTGCAAGTAGTCAAGTAGATCCTCCGTATGTATATATATATATATATATATATATATATATATATATATATATCCCTTTAAAAATTCATATTACCTCACCTTTGGAGATGATCATATCCCTTGAGAGAGTAGATGTGTGTAGTGCGAATCTTCGAAGGAAAGCTATGTGTGTAATTCAAGGGAGTCATTTACGTGGTATGTCCGGATTCATAAAAAAAAGGAACAGGTGATCTTGTTTCCTTGAATGTTAGCCCTCGTAATTTTTAGTAATATCACGCGAGCATCGAACCAGGCATACGCTAGTTTCTATTATTGGCGAGAAGGAACCAGATCAGCGTCACATCGTCTTGCCGAGCTCATGAACGCACAGATAAAGATGGCAATGCGGATGCATCTGTAAGCAACCTGCGTATAGCGACTGCGCTCGCGCACAATTGCGCTCTGTGCGCTTGCGCATCATGTAGGAAATCTCGTTACTTGTCGCTTATATTAGGTGTTATCATGCTGAGCGGTCAACGCTCACGCGACATTAAGAAATTGCCAGGGTGTACAAGTGTGACGAAATGTGCTCACAAAAAATGAATGCAAACGATAGAGCATGCGGGTGAGCTTTTACTGTGTCACTACCTTATCTCGCAACGGAGCTGTGTCCATGAATTTTTTCGGCTATGTCACAAAACTTCCGTTCTAAGAGCAGGGCTGCCTTTCAGAAAGAACAATGAATGCGATTGTTTTTTTTTTCATATTTCGCAGGCTTCCTTCAGCGCACTGATAAAGAGCGATGAGAAGGGTAGTTTAATAGCCACAGTTTAACAGATGATTCTAAGAGCCCACCGAACTTTTTACTCACGACGCTTTACTGAATTTTCACAAGTTAATATATTTAAAAAAACAGGCATGTTGTCCAGCGTAATTATTAGTGCTCTTGTAAAGATCATGAAAACGTGCCATATCACGAAATTATTAACAATTACAGTAATATGAAAGGACAACGACCGTACGCAGCATCCCTCTGCGCCAGTCTGTGCTGAAGGATTGCAACTTTGAAAACACAGGGGGTACCTAAATATGTCGACAGCACGCTGGCCCCCATTTGTTGAATCGCCACTACTATTTTAAACGTACAGAGTTCCAGAAAAAAATTTAACGAGCTGCGCTTCGCGGACACCAATGAAACCGCAAAGCTGGTGGCGTTCCCTTCGTCAGGCTAACGTATTTCCATGTTTTGCAAGTCTTTCAGATATGTTGTATCACTGCTCTTTATAATACTGTCTTTGTTAAGCTTTGAGGTGGTATTATAGTTTTATTGCACCTTGACCATACAATTCTTATACACAGGTTTACAAGGAAGCCTTCGCATAGGATGCTCCGATTTGTTGCATCACTGCTCTTTATTAAACACTCTTTGTTAAGCTTTGAGGCGGTAGTGTAGCTATCACCTTTTGTAACCACAATGTATCAAGTAACAGTGGTGTGACTGTGGTAAAGCGCACGCCATTTGTTGGGCTAACTGTTGCCTTCTTCCTTTTTACTTGATGTTGTGTTTAGTGGGATTTACCCAATTTCTATATCACATACGAGTTAATAATAATAATATCTGGGGTTTAACGTCCCAAAACCACCATATGATTATGAGAGACGCCGTAGTGGAGGGCTCCGGAAATTTCGACCGCCTGGGGTTCTTTTACGTGCACCTAAATCTAAGTACACGGGCCTCAAACATTTTCGCCTCCATCGAAAATGCAGCCGCCGCGGCCGGGATTCGATCCCGCGACCTTCGGGTCAGCAGTCGAGTGCCATAACCACTAGACCACCGTGGCGGGGCACATACGAGTTCATGATGATAGTTTTCTGATAGGCCGCACAGATTTCTTTGGCACATACCCGTTTGTTGGGCTAACTGTTGCCTTCATTTTTAGTGTACCAGTGGTGAGTGGTGAGATTTACCCAATGTCTGTGGCGCATACCCATTTATGATGCCCACAAGCGTTACCACGTATCCCGCATATCAATGGCGCGACCAAGAACAGTTTCGCTGTTAAAATGCGCATTATGTACAGTACTCGCGGATTGAAATAGGACGCTCGGAGCATTTGGCCGCCGGTAAATGCAGCGCCGTCGTGGGCGCTCATCAAACCAAGGTGTTGCATTGTGGTATAGAGCAACGGATAGAACATCTACGCAGCAAGATTGCCCCTTCCGGTCGCCAACGAGTCTACCTATAGTTCACCACACTGCCAGCGCAGCGCTGCAAGGCTTGCGCGCCTTGCAACCTTGCGCCACTTGCAACCGAAATGCCTAGCCGGTGCGCACCTCTTATATTGTGGCGCGGGCAGAGGACGCTCTCATTACACGCGCTTTGGCGATGCGGAACGCGTGCCGTGCAAGTAAGACAAGATTAAACTAAGGCATTGCGCCTTGCATGAGTTCCTTGATGCTACATTGGCCGCTGCTTGCAACACGATGCAGACTGGGCGCGTCGAACGTGGGCAAACGAAGCGGGAAGAGCACAGACATTATTTTACGCCACCGAGATTTGTCACTGCGATTGATAACCGCAAGGATAGCGCGCCCTGCACTTGAACGTCGTCAGAATGCAATGCTTACATGGACGCTGTAAGGCGCAATTTCTTAGCTGAATGTTGTCTATTATTTGCACAGTATTCCTGCTGCATCGACAAAGCGCGTGTAACGAGAGCGTCCTCCGCTCGCCCCGCAGTATAGGAGGTGCGCGCCGGCGAGCCATTTCAGTCGGCATACGAAAGCGCGCAAGCCTTCCAGCGCCACGCTGCATGTACCGACAGCCACACGCTCCGAGTGCCCTATTGCAAACCCTGATCACTGTACTCTAAGCTAAACGGATATCAATGGTCGTACGCAGATGTATATATATATACATATATATACATATATATATATATATATATATATATATATATATCATAATTCATAATCATTCGTAATCATAATTACGTACCAAGCATTGCAAGTAGGACTAAACAAGCACTGCCCATTATCTAGGATGTGAGCCAGATCCTATCAAGAACGCGCCACACAAATCCACAGTGCAATAGTACAGCTACGCCAACAGTTTTCGCACTTTGCCGATTGACAATCCGCCAAATACCATCTCATATCGGCTTCGAAGGAGGTTCACAAAAGGTTAAAAGTGAGCTGCTTTTACGGGCTTGCAGGTCTCCAGGACTTAACGAGTAAATTATCAAGCATTTCAAACGTTACTTATTTCTCGTTCGTGCCTCTAATATATGGCTCATTATGTGCACATTTTCTAGTTGCAAAATATTTACGAAAACAAAATGTGCGCACTAAATTCACACAAGGAAAAAGATTAGACAAAGCGCTTCTTCCAGTCGCTTCTTGTGTTAGCTCAGGTTGCTGTTTCTTCATCAAAGATCATGTACAGTCGGAATCAGACTTGTCTAGAGCAGTCGAGCTGCGGACTGCACCAGCGCCGCGTACCGGCAGTCGCTGGGTTCGAGATATGTTGGATACAAGCGCCAAAAGCCCGCAAGCGGCATCGGTGCTCGGAACCATTTCTGTTATCGGCCTGTCGATTTTTAACGAGCGAAGGTGGACGGAAACGGCGCTTATTCTTTGCCTGCTTCGGTATGTGTAGCCGCAGCCGCAGCTGATAAATGAAACACGCTTCCCCTCATGCATTCCTATCTGATTGAAGTCGAACGATTGGTAGCGTTCAAGTCATTTCTTTTTTTTTCTCGCTTTCTAGCATGCCAAAATGGCACAGCAACTTGACGACGCTTAACGCAACATATAGACCAAAATATGAAACGCCAGAATCAGTAAGGTAAGCATAACTTTCGGGGACGCAGATTAAAAGCCTGAAACTGTTTATCTGGTGTTTACCATTCCGATGTTCATACGATTTCGTGAATTAAAACGTAAATTCCATAAGTTAGGAAGCAGATGTCAACAGTAAAGCATGCAGCTTTTTTTTCTTTTTTTAGAATCGGAGTATCTATGGACACAGACAAAGCGAATAATATTTTACCGTACGGACTTCTGAATTACAACACTAATTTCAGAATATAACTTTCGGATAATAGTACTAAGCTCTGCAACAATTTCAAATAGGCTATTCATTGTTTCAGTAAAATTTGTCCTCTTGAGATGCTCTAAAATAGGCATTTTGCGAAACAAAGATGTGTGTAATGATGCAGCAAGATGCTTAACATTACACAAAACTCACAAAGCATCACAAATAGCTCTATGGGCCATTGTGCGCCCCATTATGGCGATCGCGCGCCGCTCTCCCTTAGTTAGCCGTGGAGCCATCGCAAAAAAAGCGTCTTTCTTCGCATCAGTCATCGTTTGCGTCTGTCACTTCATGTGCTAATAGGCGTTGACGTCACCGCTCACCGCAACGCCGATAAATCATTGCCATTTTTTTATGTTCAATCACGCGCGGTTGTCAAAGCTAGCGCAGGCATTCCGGTGTGCATCCACGCTTATCACGAACAGCGGTGGTTCCACAAGCGACAGCACGCAAAAAAAAAAGGAATAGAAAGTAACCCAGATAACTGACTATTTCTTATGTCACAATTTACAGGCTGACATCGCATTTAGGCCGCAAGTATACATGCCACATGCGGGCTTTTGGCGCTTGTATCCAACATATCTCGAACTCAGCGACTGCCGGTACGCTGCGCTTGTGCGATCCGCAGCCGGCCGCTCGAATGCTCTAGAGAAGTCTGATTCCGTCTGTACCTACACGCCCACTCGTATATCATGGGCAAGCTAAATAGCATTTCTGAGGCTACTCGCGTGCGCGAGCTCCTGCATCCTTTCATTAAAGAAAATTACGCCAACTGTTTCCGCATAACACAGAAAGACGAGCTACTTCAATAGAAAATTCTACATTCTTACCTTGCGTTTTAGCAGATTTTCCACGGGAAATTCCATCCATTGAGCGTCTTCTTCACGAAACTGGACACTGTCGAGTGGGCAGTCGTAAACCTCGTTGACAAAGCATTGCCCATAGCACGTTTTGCAAACGACGTGTCGACAGGGCAGAAAGACGGTCCACTTAGAAAGCAATCCGCAGACTTCGCATAATCTGTGTGCCGGAATTGGCTCCACAAAGTGCATGGGTCTCCAGTCCAGTTCATGGGAAAATCCGAATATCGTATACCGGTGCATTTCAAGAGCCGTGAAGCGCAGCGAGTCCGCCCAGCTGGCAAACGTTGCTCAAAACGTTCAAACTCTGCTCCGGAAAATTTATACGCCGGCCGCTCTCTGTTCACGTGACTCCTGCCAAGACTACTACAACTACGCGCACCTTGCACTATCACCCGCCACTGATTGATGGCCTGCATGGGAAGAAGTAATCGGCAGGTCCGGGCATCAGGATGCGTCGGCATCGTCGGCTACAGTGTTATCACTTCACAACGAGTCCAAACATGGTAGCCTCGTATCGGTTCATAAAGTCGGTGCAATACCGACAAAAAAAAATAAATTACAGCGATAGAGAGCAAAGCTGGACATTATAAAATGGAATACACCCGCCGCGGTGGTCTAGTGGTTATGGTGCTTGACTGCTGATTCTAAGGTCGCGGTATCGACTCCCGGCTGCAGCTACCGCAATCAGATCGAGGCGAAATGATAGAGGCCTGTCTGCTTAGGTTTACGTGCCCGATGAAAAACCTCAGGTGGTCTAAATTTTCGTAGGCCTCTACTACGGCGTGTTTTGTAATCATACCGTCTTTTGGGATGTAAAACCCAAACAATTACTATTATAAGGAAATACAACTGGTGTTCGTAAAACAATATTATTATTTCCGCTTATCCACCCTTATAGAAACGGGGGTTGAGCTCGACCTATGCTGGCAGTAGTTACTACCATGTGTTGACGAGCACTTTGCGGTAATTATCTATAATACTAATGATAGTTAGGCTAATAAGTTCAGGGAGCACGTCGTGAAATTAAAATACAATTTCTTAAATGTCATTCCACTTACTGTGTCTAGAAAATAAAATGTGGGAACCTGGGACTAAGTCACGCAAAACTCCGCACAGTGATGCTCGTCGATCCTCAAGTATTTAGGCTAAAGCCGCTTGCTGCTATGTTGTAATTCGTTGTTGCTAGGTTTTGATATTATGTAAGTAGATTTTGCTTGAGGACCTACCATTTATCTCTGTTTCGCTGTTTTTCTTTCTGTTTATTTCCATTTATTTCTGCCGCTCTCTCTCTATTTCTTTCTCTTTCTTGCTCTTTCTATATTATTTCCTCTTTCATCCCTTTCTTTCTATCTCTCATTCATTTCTTTCTCTGTCTTTCGTTGACCTTCGCTCTTTCTTTCTTTTCTGCATTTCTTTCTCTCTATTTCTCTCTTTCTCATTCTTTTTATGCTAAAATTTACTCTCTCCCCTCCTCCTTTCCCTCCCCATCACCATCGCATCTCTCCTCACGCTCACTTTTCTTTCTCAACCGCTTGTTACACTTGTACTATAAAGGACATTCCATTCTCTGCAAGAGTGCCTGGATAGCCGTATAGTTGGAACGCTCGCCTTGGGGTCGAGGGTACGCGGATTCCAATCCCACCACGTGAAGAATTATTTTTTTTTACAAGATGACGCCTTGCGACTATTAACACGCGCCTCAATAACACGTTGCGACTGAGGCAGGCGCGTATTATCCGCCGCAACGCGTCATCTTTTGGAATCGAGTTGCCGAAAGCGCCCTCAGGGAGCGTGAATCTTCGATTAAACAAGCGCACTTTTCAGCGTTGTCACTCGTGCAAAGCAGGTCTGCATGTCTTTAAAGCCGCGCATGCCCCTAGGCACACCACGTCAGAGCCCACAGCTGCCGCAGGGTGTCGCCCAGGCAGGATGGACGTGTTTTTCGAGAGCTCCGGAACGACAGCCACAGATAAGTGTATTTGCATGATTTGAGCTTGCCTCTGTCTGTAGCTTTCTATAAGGCGTTAGCGTAAAGCCTGATTGGGTTTATTAGTTTGTATATATTCTTTTTATTACTTTGTATATTTTTTTGTGTATTACTTTCTACTGTGGTTTTTTTTTTCTGCCACCACGTGGCTGAGGTCCGCGCGTAGACTGAGCACGTGCACGCACAAGTGCCTTGAAGTGTAGCGTGTTCATTGATTTCGTGGTTCCTTTTGACTTAGGGTAGTGTATTTAGTACGCCGTGATTATTTGTGACAGTTTTCTAATACGTGGGTATCAGTGAACAGATATAGCGATGGTCAAAAAGACCGTAAAATGTTCAGGGTGCGGGGTAGGTTGGAAGATGGAAGTTTGTGCGGACGAGAAGGCAGAAGAAGCTGACGCCAAGTGCAGACAATGCGAATTCGAGGAGAAAATGGAGAACATGATGGCTGTCCAGAGTGGGCTCATGACAAGAATCTCGGAGCTAGAGAATGCGTTGGCGACAGAGCGAGAAAAGACGAAGGCCATGGGAGAAAGGCTCCGGTCAGCCGAGGAGGGCCTATCGAAGGTCGTCAAAGGGAACAAAGAAGACGCAGGTGACGGTGGAAGGATTAGGGCGACGACCCCCCGTGCGGGAGAGGCGAAGGGAACAGCAGGCATGGCAAATGCAGGTGCAGTGGTCACAGGGCCCACCTTCCGAGAAGTAGTTTTGAGGGAGGGAGGGAACAAAGCCGCAGCCGTGACTCACGCTAGTCACCCAGACAGCAGCCAGATGCAGGATACAGAAGGAATGTCTGAGCGGGTCATTATTGCCGGTGACTCAAATTTAGCCCGATGCGCAGAGGCAATCAAAGAAAGGGTGAAAGGAGATAAGAGAGTCTCGATAGGGACATTCCCAGGACACAGGCTGGGGACAGTCATGAGGCAAGCGAGTGAAGAACTCGCAGCTAAAGCTAACAGACGTAACCTCGTGGTAATTCCGGCAGGGCTAAATGACGTGTTGAATGA
This sequence comes from Rhipicephalus sanguineus, assembly GCF_013339695.2. Taxonomy (NCBI): domain Eukaryota; kingdom Metazoa; phylum Arthropoda; class Arachnida; order Ixodida; family Ixodidae; genus Rhipicephalus; species Rhipicephalus sanguineus. The sequence goes on from NC_051183.1 coordinate 110,174,662, forward strand.
AGAATCGTCAGGACTAGCGACGACCTTGGTGAAAGGGGTCGATAAAATGCGCACCGTGTCCCCCCAGGCGCAAATTGTAGTATGCACAATACCAGAAGTACCAGTGCGCAATATCAACTTGCAAAGAGCGGTTGTCGACGCAAACAAAGAGGTATGGCGAATTAGTCGAGAGAAGGGTTTCGAGGTAGTGGATATAAACAGAGAGGTGCACAGGTGGGGCGGTTTCCAAAGAGACAGAATTCACTTCGATAAGAGGCTTGGTCATGAGGTGGGCTGGCGGCTGGCAGGACGCGAAGTAGCTTTTTTGGGGGGCACGCGGGCCCTTCAGAGTCCGGGGTAGCTAGTAACAGGGAAAACAACCAGCACTCTTTGACAGGTAGTATTGGGAAAAACCAGAAAAAATGTAAAAGAAAAAGGGATAAGGCGCGTGTTGCAATTAGTTACATAAACATGCAGGGTGGCAGAAAAAAGGCAAAATGGTTAGAGATTGAGGAGCAGTTAAACAAAGAACAGATAGGCGTTTATGCGGTTACAGAAACACACCTTAGAGACATGGAAGAGCCACCACATATTGAAAATTATGTTTGGGAAGGGTGCAACAGGATCATATCAGAAAGGAAAGGTGGGGGTGTAGGAATGCTAATTCACCGCGGCGCCAAATGGGTTAGAGTGAAACAGACGTGTTCAGAGCACCTCTGGGTTTTGGGCACAGTAGGTGGAAAGAAAACGTGGCTAGGGGTTGCCTACTTGTGGACGGGAAATAACTGCAGAGAAAAGAATCAGGAGATAGTGGATTGCATGAGTGAGGATATTAAGGAATTTGGTAATGGGGCCGAAATCATCCTTCTAGGGGACATGAATGCCCACATACACGACCTTGACGGATATTCAGACACCAATGGGAAGTTATTACTAGATCTCTGCGAGCAACATAGTCTGGAGATAGTTAACACGGGGCCTAAATGTGACGGCCAGATCACGTGGGAAGTCGGAAACAAACAGTCAAGTATTGATTATTGTCTCATGTCTGAAGGAATTTATCACAAACTGAGAGAAATGAGAATAGACGAGGAAGGGATTAAAAGCTTGGGTAGTGATCATAAACGAATAACATTACAAATGGGATATAAAACTGGAAATGAGAGCATAGAATCAAAGTCTGGCACCTCGTATTTAAATGACAAACAAATAATAAATATAGCCACAAGAGTCGAGGAAGAAGTAGGCAAAATACCAGGCAAGGACTGGGAGTACAGTGAGCTATTAGATCTAATGACGAAAGAGATAGGGAGAGAGAAGAAAACTATTTGCTGGAAAGGAAAGAGGAAGCCAAAAAGTTGGTGGAACAAGGAAATCCGGGAAGCGATCGAGAGGCGGCGTGAAGCATCACGGAATCATAGAAGGGCAAAAAAGGACAAGCGACCGCAGGACGAAGTCAACGAAATATGGGAAATATATCTAGAGAAAAAGTCCATTGTACAGAAATTGGTCGAGGCAAAAATTAAAGGCGAAAGTGAACGCTGGGTGACAGAGATTCACGAAAAAAAGGAGGCCGCACCTAGGATATTTTGGAGCCACATAAAGGCGCTAGGTAGGAAGTCTGTCACAACGCAACAACATATTCTCGATGAAGGAGGAAATCAATTGGAAGGGTACGAAGCGCTAGGTTACATTCGAAAGGTAACAGCCGATTCGTTTAAAAAGAGCGTCCAGGGGATTTCCCCGGTGAGTAAAAGTGTGGCGGAGAGAGCAACCGAGGAAGAGCTAGTGCTGGAGAATTTCAATTGGAAAAAGGCTGAAGGAAAAATTCCAAAGCGCACTGCCGCGGGTTTAGATGGGATTCCTGTTAGCCTCATTAACGAACTAGGAAATAGCACTAAAGAAGCACTGCTGAAAGCTGTAGAAAAATGCTTAAAGGACAGGCAAATACCGGATAGTTGGCGAAAAGGTAGAATGAACTTAATCTATAAAGGCAAGGGAGAAAAAGATAACATTCGCTCGTATAGACCACTAACCATTACATCGGTACTATACAGGTTGGCGATGCAAGCAGTAAAAATGAAAATAGAAAAGTGGGCAGAACACAACGATATTTTGGGACAACTCCAGAATGGATTTCGAGTCGACAGGCGGTTAGACGATAACCTGTTTGTTCTCACTCAGTGTATAGAAATATCTAAAATAGAAAATAGGCCCTTGTACATGGCTTTTCTAGACATCACTGGGGCGTACGACAACGTTAATCAGGAAATTTTGTGGGGTATATTGAAAGGAATGGGCATAGGCGACGACTGTATACAGCTTTTGAGGGAGATATACCGAGAAAATATAGTTTGCATAGAATGGGAAGGAATGAGTAGCAAAGAGAACGTTGAGATTAGCAAGGGGCTGAGACAGGGATGTCCTTTGTCCCCGCTGTTATTCATGCTGTACATGGTGAATATGGAAAAAGCGCTAGAAGGTAGCAACTTTGGTTTTAATCTGTCACACAAACAGGGCGGCGTGATGATTGAGCAGAAGCTTCCAGGATTATTTTATGCTGACGATATTGTCTTATTTGCTGACAGTCGAGAGGATATACATCAGCTGGCGAATATATGCGGAAGGGAAGGGGAAGCTCTAGGACTAGGATTTAGTGTAAAAAAATGTGGATTGATGGTATTCAATGACCCTTGTGATCAGGCGGTGTCAATACAGGGCCAAGAAATACCGAGGGTGAGCGAATACAAGTACCTCGGAGTATGGATAAATGAGGGTGACAGGTACATGGAGGTACAGGAAAAAGCCTCAGCAGCAAAAGGAAAGAGGAATGCTGCAATAATAAAGCACAGAGCATTGTGGGGATACAATAGGTACGAGGTGCTTCGAGGTCTGTGGAAAGGTGTAATGGTTCCGGGGCTTACTTTTGGGAACTCAGTGGTCTGCATGAGGGCAGAGGTGCAATCGGGAATGGATATAAATCAAAGGACTGTGGGACGCCTCGCGTTGGGTGCTCACGGGAAGACGACAAATGAGGCTGTAAAGGGCGATATGGGATGGGCAGGTTTTGAGGCGAGGGAGGCTCAGAGCAAAATAAGGTACGAAGAAAGGCTAAGGAATATGAAGGAGAGTAGATGGGCAGAGAAGGTGTTCCGTTACTTGTATAGGAAGAGCGTGGACACACAGTGGAGAAAAAGAACTAGGAGGCTCACTAGTAAATATACGGCTGGTAGTGTAAGCAGTATGTCAACAAAGAGCGTTAAGCGAAAAGTCAGAGAGGCGGAGAGGATTTACTGGATGGCAGCTATGGAGAAAAAACCGGCTTTGAGTAACTACCGAAAGGGCAAAAATGAAATAAGGAGGGAGGCATTTTACGACAATTCAATGGGAAGCGCTTTACTGTTTGAAGCGAGATCGGGTTGCCTTAGAACGGGTAGTTATAAAGCGAGATTCAGTAAAGAAGAAGAACAATGCACGTGCTGTGGGGAAGATCAGGAAACGGCGGAGCATGTTCTGATTGAATGTGGAGATATCCGCCCAGGTGTACGTTTGGGCACGAGCCTACATGACGCCTTGGGTTTTAGAGACAATGGAAAGCTGAACACACCCGCGATTGAAATAAGTAAGAGACGGTTAGAGTATTGGTGGCAGAAAACTAGAGAGAAAGGACAAAAATAAGTAATGGGAAAAAATAAGGACATTCTGCCGTAAAGGGCACAGAACGGAGCTGAAAACTTAACGTTTTTTTTTTTGTTTTCTTCTGGAGTAAAACAGTTTTAATTGAAGTAAAGACACTAGGCCAACGCTAAAAAAAAGGAAAAGAGTAAAGGTTTTTTTTTTTTTTTCGAGCCTGGTGACACATTTGTCACCGCCCCGTTATAAAGGGGACGCTCATAGCATCCATCCATCCATCCATCGGGCACCGTGCCTACCTTAGGAGCCGCCACAGTCGCGCGCTGCTGCCAGCGCCAAAGCGGTCATGGCAGCAGGTTTGGCGGGATAAGGGAGCAGACGACGCAGGGCGGCGGCAGGCCACTGCGCGGTGCTTTGGTGCTTCGTTTGATGCGCTTCCTTTCCCGTTTGCTTCCAAGAGACGTCAAATTGTTATAAGCTGTCAGAAAACGTAGCGTTAGCGCGTGTGCTTCTTTTCGCCAGTCCTCCTCTATCCTCAGGCGAACGCGGCAACACAAAATGCATGAGCTTGGGGAAGACAACGGAGGTGACGAGCCCATTGAGCGAAACTGCGCACGTGTAACGCGGGCCGCCTCGCTCACTAAGCAATCACAGCTTATCACCCTCGGGCTAACGCGGCAGTGAACTAAGCGGCAGCTTAAAACTGGCGATACCAGCAATTGCACTGTCACGGCCGCTGAATGAAAAAAACGCTTTCCATCTGTGTGAACCTGTATCGCTCAGGAAATATCGATGGATTGTATGCTGGGTGCGCCTCTTCGTTTGACTTGGAATTTTTTGCAAAGTGCCTGCTGCATATTCGGCTGCACGGCCCGGGTGTCAAATTAGACCCCTCGTTGCTGTAGTGCAATGTAGCATCCATAAATTCTCACTCGCAAAGAAAAAAAGATGCCCCATCTAGTCGCAAAACTCACTTTTGCCGTCGAACGAGCGCGATCCATCGTTCACGCCGATTCCGTTCATATTCTCTAAATGGAAGCCGGTAAAAACGCGTGCCCGGAGAACTCCTGTAGTTGTTGTTGCACCCAACAACGCAGCAATTATTCCTGGAGTTCGGCATTCGTACG